>NW_024061689.1:0-60000 GCF_016432855.1 Salvelinus namaycush | reverse complement strand
GGGTAGTATATGGGGCTTTGGTGACAAAACGGATGGCACTGTGATAGACTGCATCCAATTTATTGAGTAGGGTTTTGGAGGCTATTTTGTAAATGACATCACCGAAGTCGAGGATTGGTAGGATGGTCAGTTTTACAAGGGTATGTTTGGCAGCATGAGTGAAGGATGCTTTGTTGCGGAATAGGAAGCCAATTCTAGATTTAACTTTGGATTGGAGATGTTTGATGTGAGTCTGGAAGGAGAGTTTACAGTCTAACCAGACACCTAGGTATTTGTAGTTGTCCACATATTCTAAGTCAGAGCCGTCCAGAGTAGTGATGTTGGACAGGCGGGCAGGTGCAGGCAGCGATCGGTTGAAGAGCATGCATTTAGTTTTACTTGTATTTAAGAGCAAATGGAGGCCACGGAAGGAGAGTTGTATGGCATTGAAGCTCGCCTGGAGGGTTGTTAACACAGTGTCAAAAGAAGGGCCAGAAGTATACAGAATAGTGTCGTCTGCGTAGAGATGGATCAGAGAATCACCAGCAGCAAGAGCGACATCATTGATGTATACAGAGAAGAGAGTCGGTCCAGGAATTGAACCCTGTGGCACCCCCATAGAGACTGCCAGAGGCCCGGACAACAGACCCTCCGATTTGACACACTGAACTCGATCAGAGAAGTAGTTGGTGAACCAGGCGAGGCAATCATTAGAGAAACCAAGGCTGTCGAGTCTGCCGATGAGGATGTGGTGATTGACAGAGTCAAAAGCCTTGGCCAGGTCAATGAATACGGCTGCACAGTATTGTTTCCTATCGATGGCGGTTAAGATATCGTTTATGACCTTGAGCGTGGCTGAGGTGCACCCATGGCCAGCTCTGAAACCAGATTGCATAGCGGAGAAGGTATGGTGGGATTCGAAATGGTCGGTAATCTGTTTGTTGACTTGGCTTTCGAAGACCTTAGAAAGGCAGGGTAGGATAGATATAGGTCTGTAGCTGTTAGGGTCAAGAGTGTCCCCCCCTTTGAAGAGGGGGATAACCGCAGCTGCTTTCCAATCTTTGGGAATCTCAGACGACACGAAAGAGAGGTTGAAAAGGCTAGTAATAGGGGTGGCAACAATTTCAGCAGATAGTTTTAGAAAGAAAGGGTCCAGATTATCTAGCCCGGCTGATTTGTAAGGGTCCAGATTTTGCAGCTCTTTCAGAACATCAGCTGACTGTATTTGGGAGAAAGAGAAATGGGGAAGGCTTGGGCGAGTAGCAGAGGGGAGGGCAGTGCTGTTGACCGGGGTAGGGGCAGCCAGGTGGAAAGCATGGCCAGCCGTAGAAAAATGCTTATTGAAATTCTCAATTATAGTGGATTTGTCGGTGGTGACAGTGTTTCCTATCTTCAGTGCAGTTGGAAGCTGGGAGGAGGTGTTCTTATTCTCCATGGACTTTACAGTGTCCCAGAACTTTTTTGAATTTGTGTTGCAGGAAGCAAATTTCTGCTTGAAAAAGCTAGCCTTGGCTTTTCTAACTGCCTGTGTATATTGGTTTCTAGCTTCCCTGAAAAGTTGCATATCACGGGGGCTGTTCGATGCTAATGCAGAACGCCATAGGATGTTTTTCTGTTGGTTAAGGGCAGTCAGGTCAGGAGAGAACCAAGGGCTATATCTGTTCCTGGTTCTAAATTTCTTGAATGGGGCATGCTTATTCAAGATGGTGAGGAAGGCATTTAAAAAAAATATCCAGGCATCCTCTACTGACGGGATGAGATCAATATCCTTCCAGGATACCTCGGCCAGGTCGATCAGAAAGGCCTGCTCGCTGAAGTGTTTCAGGGAGCGTTTGATAGTGATGAGTGGAGGTCGTTTGACCGCTGACCCATTACGGATGCAGGCAATGAGGCAGTGATCGCTGAGATCTTGGTTGAAAACAGCAGAGGTGTATTTGGAGGGCAAGTTGGTTAGGATGATATCTATGAGGGTGCCCGTGTTTACGGAATTGGGGTGGTACCTGGTAGGTTCATTGATAATTTGTGTGAGATTGAGGGCATCAAGCTTAGATTGTAGGATGGCTGGGGTGTTAAGCATGTTCCAATTTAGGTCGCCTAGCAGCACGAGCTCTGAAGATAGATGGGGGGCAATCAGTTCACATATGGTGTCCAGAGCACAGCTGGGGCCAGAGGGTGGTCTATAGCAGGCGGCAACGGTGAGAGACTTGTTTTTAGAGAGGTGGATTTTTAAAAGTAGAAGTTCAAATTGTTTGGGAACAGACCTGGATAGTAAAACAGAACTCTGCAGGCAATCTTTGCAGTAGATTGCAACACCGCCCCCTTTGGCCGTTCTATCTTGTCTGAAAATCTTGTAGTTGGGGATGAAAATGTCAGAATTTTTGGTGGTCTTTCTAAGCCAGGATTCAGACACGGCTAAAACATCCGGGTTGGCAGAGTGAGCTAAAGCAGTGAACAAAACAAACTTAGGGAGGAGGCTTCTAATGTTAACATGCATGAAACCAAGGCTATTACGGTTACAGAAGTCATCAAAAGAGAGCGCCTGGGGAATAGGAGTGGAGCTAGGTACTGCAGGGCCTGGATTCACCTCTACATCACCAGAGGAACAGAGGAGGAGTAGGATAAGGGTACGGCTAAAAGCTATGAGAATTGGTCGTCTAGAGCGTCTAGAACAGAGAGTAAAAGGACGTTTCTGGGGGCGATAAAATAGCTTCAAGGAATAATGTACAGACAAAGGTATGGTAGGATGTGAATACAGTGGAGGTAAACCTAGGTATTGAGTGATGATGAGAGAGATATTGTCTCTAGAAACATCATTGAAACCAGGTGATGTCATCGCATATGTGGGTGGTGGAAATGAAAGGTTGGATATGGTATAGTGAGCAGGGCTAGAGGCCCTACAGTGAAATAAGCCAATAAACACTACCAGAACAGCAGTGGACAAGGCATATTTACATTAAGGAGAGGCATGCTTAATCGAGTGATCAATAAGGGTCCAGTGAGTAGAGGTTGGTTGGGGTCACGGCGATCCAGACAGCTGGCCGGGTAGATGGCTATCGGTAGCAAGATAGCATAGGATGGAGGTCTATTTTTAGACACCTCGTGCGTTTCCGTCGGTAGATTAGTGGGGTTCCGTGTCTTGTAGAGGGGATCAATCCAATTGGCAAAATAGATATAGTGACCCAAGAAAAAAATTTTTTTAAAAAATTGTCCGAAATACTTATTAAGATAGCAGCCGATAAGACAGCTAACGATTAGCGGGCCCCAGGTGAGGGGATAGGATATAAATCCTGATATAGTCATATACATTAGAGAGAGGTATATATATCCTGATAGAGCCATATACATTAGAGAGAGGTATATTGCTGCAGATGTTGGATCTTAATTTGAGCCAGTTTGCTACAACAGGAAAATAATCCTGCAGAAACAGGACATTTGAATTATTATGTGGATTAAAATTAATGAACAATTTTTAAATGGAAAAGTGGAATTGATCATCTTCAGAAAACTTTTTTAAAGCTTAATTACACTCAAATACACTACAAGTTAAGTATATCTGCAACAGGTTGATCAAATTAAGATCCTACATCTGTATAGAGATAATGTCTTTATCTGAATAAGGCAGTTTGAGTTATTATCAACGTTGCAATTGTCAGCTGCTGTAAACCTCTGTGATTGAATGTTATAGACCCCCATACATATCCCCATTAACAATTATGTGTACAGATGTAGGATCTTAATTTGATCACCCCACACTGCAGAAGAACTTTCCAGCAATGCAGGAAATGTAAAACTTTTAATGTATTTGAGGTTTAAAAAGGTTTCTGAAGTTTGTAAAGTCCACTTAGAAATTTCAGACTTGAGTTTTCCTTACGAAAAATGTAGCAACCCCTCCAATAATGTCCATTAATTATAATTCACATAATAATTCACATTTCCTGTTGCTGCAGGAATATTTTCCTGCTGTAGTAAACTGACTGTGTAAATATACTTGGCGAATAAAGGTGATTGTGATTCTACAAAGGTTGAGTCTCTAGATTCCCTTGCTGCTCTGGAGAAATAATGAAATGGTTGTCATGGTGATTTAAACTGGTTATCTCCCAACTCTGAGGACATGTCATTGTGATGTCATTAGTTACATTTCACCTAATTGATAAAGGCAGCTACAAGGCTGAACCCAGAAGACAACTCTAAATCAACACTTACTGATATTATACTAAAATACTTCCCCTCATATTATTGTGTCGCTTTGTTCAATGGATGTTGGGCAGCCTATGGTATTAACATTGTAGCAAACAGCGGGGCGGGGCAGTGAACCCAGGTCGCTGGCGTAAAAGGAAAACACCCTACGCAGCAATAGTGTTAACCCAGTATCAGTATAAATAGTGTTAACCCAGTATCAGTATAAATAGGGTTAACCCAGTATCAGTATAAATAGTGTTAACCCAGTATCAGTGTAAATAGGGTTAACCCAGTATCAGTATAAATAGTGTTAACCCAGTATCAGTATAAATAGGGTTAACCCAGTATCAGTGTAAATAGGGTTAACCCAGTATCAGTGTAAATAGTGTTAACCCAGTATCAGTATAAACAGGGTTAACCCAGTATCAGTATAAATAGGGTTAACCCAGTATCAGTATCAATAGAGTTAACCCAGTATCAGTATAAACAGGGTTAACCCCGTATCAGTATCAATAGTGTTAACCCAGTATCAGTATAAACAGGGTTAACCCAGTATCAGTATAAATAGGGTTAACCCAGTATCAGTATCAATAGGGTTAACCCAGTATCAGTATAAATAGGGTTAACCCAGTATCAGTATAAATAGTGTTAACCCAGTATCAGTATAAATAGGGTTAACCCATTATCAGTATAAACAGGGTTAACCCCGTATCAGTATCAATAGTGTTAACCCAGTATCAGTATAAACAGGGTTAACCCAGTATCAGTATAAATAGGGTTAAGCCAGTATAAGTATAAATAGGGTTAACTCAGTATCAATAGGGTTAACCCATTATCAGTATCAATAGTGTTAACCCAGTATCAATATAAATAGGGTTAACCCTGTATCAGTATAAATAGTGTTAACCCAGTATCAGTATAAATAGGGTTAACCCAGTATCAGTATAAATAGGGTTAACCCAGTATCAGTATCAATAGGGTTAACCCAGTATCAGTATCAATAGTGTTAACCCAGTATCAGTATCAATAGGGTTAACCCAGTATCAGTATCAATAGTGTTAACCCAGTATCAGTATCAATAGGGTTAACCCAGTATCAGTATAAACAGGGTTAACCCAGTATCAGTATCAATAGGGTTAACCCAGTATCAGTATAAATAGGGTTAACCCAGTATCAGTATAAATAGTGTTAACCCAGTATCAGTATAAATAGGGTTAACCCAGTATCAGTATAAATAGTGTTAACCCAGTATCAGTATAAATAGGGTTAACCCAGTATCAGTATAAATAGTGTTAACCCAGTATCAGTATAAATAGTGTTAACCCAGTATCAGTATAAATAGTGTTAACCCAGTATCAGTATCAATAGTGTTAACCCAGAATCAGTATACATAGGGTTAACCCAGTATCAGTATACATAGGGTTAACCCAGTATCAGTATACATAGGGTTAACCCAGTATCAGTATACACAGGGTGAACCCTATTTCTGCGATGGGAATTGTCACCTGGCTCAAACTAACCCATACAAGGTAAAATAAATAAATGAAAATACAAAAGCAAGTCCCGTGCTTCAACTACTCAGACCCCTCACACATCCGGGCCATGCATTCTGGCCTCACAGACACCATACCACTTCTGACAACAACGTAGCAAACATCAGGGCAGAAGTGTAGAGGATCACTACATTATAGTGGAACTATGATACAATTACATTATCGTATGAAATGTAGAGGATCACTACACTATAGAGGAACTATGATACAATTACATTATCATATGAAATGTAGAGGGTCACTACACTATAGAGGAACTATGGTACAATTACATTATCATATGAAATGTAGAGGGTCACTACACTATAGAGGAACTATGGTATAATTACATTATCATATGAAATGTAGAGAATCACTACACTATAGTGGAACTATGATACAATTACATTATCATATGAAATGTAGAGGATCACTACACTATAGAGGATCTATGATATAATTACATTATCATATGAAATGTAGAGGATCACTACACTATAGTGGAACTATGGTATAATTACATTATCATATGAAATGTAGAGGATCACTACACTATAGAGGAACTATGATATAATTACATTATCATATGAAATGTAGAGGATCACTACACTATAGAGGAACTATGATACAATTACATTATCATATGAAATGTAGAGGATCACTACACTATAGAGGAACTATGATATAATTACATTATCATATGAAATGATAAATGTAGAACTATAATATCTATTGATATATTGAATTTGATTTGACCAGGTCCAGTCAGCTCCATGTTGTATGATTAAACTGACACCAACCTGTCTCAGTAGAAGTAGACTGTTAGGAGGGTTTTACTTCACTATACTAACATTACACCATACATTTAATTTATTTACTGTTAGGAGTGTTTTACTTCACTATACTAACATTACACCATACATTTAATTTATCTACTGTTAGGAGTGTTTTACTTCACTATACTAACATTACACCATACATTTAATGTATCTACTTTTAGGAGTGGTTTACTTCACTATACTAACATTACACCATACATTTAATTTATCTACTGTTAGGAGTGTTTTACTTCACTATACTAACATTACACCATACATTTAATTTATCTACTTTTAGGAGTGGTTTACTTCACTATACTAACATTACACCATACATTTAATTTATCTACTGTTAGGAGTGTTTTACTTCACTATACTAACATTACACCATACATTTAATTTATCTACTGTTAGGAGTGTTTTACTTCACTATACTAACATTACACCATACATTTAATTTATCTACTTTTAGGAGTGGTTTACTTCACTATACTAACATTACACCATACCATACACATTTAATTTATCTACACACTTTACAAGAATCATTGTCACCTTGTAGCCTGAATTCGCAACCAGAACATGTCAAGTCATTGAGATATTTTCTGTTCTGCTGAGAGAGCACCTTTCTGATGACTAGCGCTCTGTATATTCTGATGGATGAGGCCTGAGCTGGAATGTGAAGCTAACTGAACCTGGCTAACACTCTGTATTTTCTGAGGGATGAGGCCTGAGCTGGAATGTGAAGCTAACTGAACCTGGCTAACACTCTGTATATTCTGATGGATGAGGCCTGAGCTGGAATGTGAAGCTAACTGAAGCTGGCTAGCTCTCTGTATATTCTGATGGATGAGGCCTGAGCTGGAATGTGAAGCTAACTGAACCTGGCTAACACTCTGTATATTCTGATGGATGAGGCCTGAGCTGGAATGTGAAGCTAACTGAAGCTGGCTAACACTCTGTATATTCTGATGGATGAGGCCTGAGCTGGAATGTGAAGCTAACTGAACCTGGCTAGCACTCTGTATATTCTGATGGATGAGGCCTGAGCTGAATCTGGCTAGGTCTCTGTATATTCTGATGGATGAGGCCTGAGCTGTAATGTGAAGCTAACTGAAGCTGGCTAACACTCTGTATATTCTGATGGATGAGGCCTGAGCTGGAATGTGAAGCTAACTGAAGCTGGCTAACACTCTGTATATTCTGATGGATGAGGCCTGAGCTGGAATGTGAAGCTAACTGAATCTGGCTAACGCTCTGTATATTCTGATGGATGAGGCCTGAGCTGGAATGTGAAGCTAACTGAACCTGGCTAACACTCTGTATATTCTGATGGATGAGGCCTGAGCTGGAATGTGAAGCTAACTGAATCTGGCTAACGCTCTGTATATTCTGATGGATGAGGCCTGAGCTGGAATGTGAAGCTAACTGAAGCTGGCTAACACTCTGTCTATTCTGATGGATGAGGCCTGAGCTGGAATGTGAAGCTAAACGATGCTGGCTAACACTCTGTATATTCTGATGGATGAGGCCTGAGCTGGAATGTGAAGCTAACTGAAGCTGGCTAACACTCTGTATATTCTGATGGATGAGGCCTGAGCTGGAATGTGAAGCTAACTGAAGCTGGCTAACACTCTGTATATTCTGATGGATGAGGCCTGAGCTGGAATGTGAAGCTAACTGAATCTGGCTAACGCTCTGTATATTCTGATGGATGAGGCCTGAGCTGGAATGTGAAGCTAACTGAACCTGGCTAACACTCTGTATATTCTGATGGATGAGGCCTGAGCTGGAATGTGAAGCTAACTGAATCTGGCTAGCTTTAGAAAACCAGTATATCTAGTTTGCATCATAGTTTACCCCTCAGGCTACGTTCAGGTTTCAGCATCAGGTATCAACAGCCGAGTCGTAGGCTACAACCTGGGTTGTATTCATTAGTTTACTCCACAGCCAACAGTTTTAAAATGTTGCATAAACAGGTTATTCCAAACACTGTACAACGTGGACTAAACGGTTTCTGTTGCCAAACGTTTTGCTACTATGGGCACTAATGAATACACACAACCTGTTTTGAGGAAGTGTAATTTGTTGTTAGTCTTTCCACAATATTTATTTGTTTCTTTCACACAACAAACCTTCCTGAGTGAAAAGCATTAACAGTAGATTAGACAGAGAAAATGTTTGTTTGTTGCTTGTTGTGTTTTAAGCCTGTTTTGAGAAGACAAGTCTATAGACCTATGATACAGTACACTCTTAGAATAAAGGGTTCCAAACGGGTCCTCCGGCTGTCCCCATTGGAGAACGCTTTTGGGTTCCAGGTAGAACCCTTCTGGCTTCCATGTAGGACCCTCTGTGGAAAGGGTTCTGTATGGAACCCAAAAGTGTTCTACCTAGTACCCAAAAGGGTTCTACAAAAGGTTCTCCTATGGGGACAGCCAAATAGCCCTTTTAGATTGAAGATAGTGCAGGAGCGATCACCCTGGGAAACACAGATGGGCACAGAACGAATTCATCTAATTCATATCAAATACATTTTAAGGAGAAGAGGACTATTACAACACTGTCCACCAAAGATATAATCAACTATATGAATACACATAACAATATCATCAACTATATGAATACACATAACAATATCATCAACTATATGAATACACATAACAATATCATCAACTATATGAATACACATAACAATATCATCAACTATATGAATACACATAACAATATCATCAACTATATGAATACACATAACAATATCATCAACTATATGAATATACATGACAATATCATCAACTATATGAATACACATAACAATATCATCAACTATATGAATATACATGACAATATCATCAACTATATGAATACACATAACAATATCATCAACTATATGAATACACATAACAATATCATCAACTATATGAATACACATAACAATATCATCAACTATATGAATACACATAACAATCGTTGTCTTACCTTTTATCTCTCAATAGAAACAGAGACTGGAATGATCATTCGGTCGTCGAAAGTTACTTTCATTTGCTCTGCTCATTTACATATCAGGTTCTGCCTGTTCTCTCTCCCACTCCCTCTCTCTTTACAGCTCTTACAATGTGCCTTGGCATACATTCTACAACTGTCTGGAACTCTATTGGAAGGATGTGACACCATTCTTCCACAAGAAATTCCATCATTTGGTGTTTTGTTGATGATTGTGTTCAACTCGGTTGAGACCTGGTGACTGAGACATGGCATATTGTGAAACATCAGCAAGTTCAGCAGTCTTCATCACTGAAGCTCCTGACAAACGTTCCAAAACAATCAACAAATGTTAAGCTCCTCCCGAGCAGGGTCACAGTCTCTCCTGGTTGCAGCTTCTCTCTCCCCAGGGGTAGCAGCTCCTCTCTCCAGGGGTAGCAGCTCCTCTCTCCCCAGGGGTAGCAGCTCCTCTCTCCCCAGGGGTAGCAGCTCCTCTCTCCCCAGGGGTAGCAGCTCCTCTCTCCCCAGGGGTAGCAGCTCCTCTCTCCAGGGGTAGCAGCTCCTCTCTCCCCAGGGGTAGCAGCTCCTCTCTCTCCCCAGGGGTAGCAGCTCCTCTCCCCCCAGGTGTAACAGCTCCTCTCTCCCCAGGGGTAGCAGCTCCTCTATCCCCAGGGGTAGCAGCTCCTCTCTCCAGGGGTAGCAGCTCCTCTCTCCCCAGGGGTAGCAGCTCCTCTTCCCCCAGGTGTAACAGCTCCTCTCTCCCCAGGGGTAGCAGCTCCTCTCTCCCCAGGGGTAGCAGCTCCTCTCTCCCCAGGGGTAGCAGCTCCTCTCTCCCCAGGGGTAGCAGCTCTTCTCTCGCCCCAGGGGTAGCAGCTCCTCTTTCCCCAGGGGTAGCAGCTCCTCTCTCTCCCCAGGGGTAGCAGCTCCTCTCTCCCCAGGGGTAGCAGCTCCTCTCTCCCCAGGGGTAGCAGCTCCTCTCTCCAGGGGTAGCAGCTCCTCTCCCCCCAGGGGTAGCAGCTCCTCTCTCCCCAGGGGTAGCAGCTCCTCTTTCCCCAGGGGTAGCAGCTCCTCTCTCCCCAGGGGTAGCAGCTCCTCTCTCCCCAGGGGTAGCAGCTCCTCTCTCCCCAGGGGTAGCAGCTCCTCTCCCCCCAGGTGTAACAGCTCCTCTCTCCCCAGGGGTAGCAGCTCCTCTCTCCCCAGGGGTAGCAGCTCCTCTCTCCAGGGGTAGCAGCTCCTCTCTCCCCAGGGGTAGCAGCTCCTCTCCCCCAGGTGTAACAGCTCCTCTCTCCCCAGGGGTAGCAGCTCCTCTCTCCCCAGGGGTAGCAGCTCCCCTCTCCAGGGGTAGCAGCTCCTCTCTCCCCAGGGGTAGCAGCTCCTCTCTCTCCCCAGGGGTAGCAGCTCCTCTTTCCCCAGGGGTAGCAGCTCCTCTCTCTCCCCAGGGGTAGCAGCTCCTCTCTC
Source organism: Salvelinus namaycush (assembly GCF_016432855.1). Classification (NCBI taxonomy): domain Eukaryota; kingdom Metazoa; phylum Chordata; class Actinopteri; order Salmoniformes; family Salmonidae; genus Salvelinus; species Salvelinus namaycush. Next base: position 49,055 of record NW_024061689.1, on the reverse strand, counting down.
CCCAGGGGTAGCAGCTCCTCTCTCCCCAGGGGTAGCAGCTCCTCTCTCCAGGGGTAGCAGCTCCTCTCCCCCCAGGGGTAGCAGCTCCTCTCTCCCCAGGGGTAGCAGCTCCTCTCCCCCCAGGGGTAGCAGCTCCTCTCTCCCCAGGGGTAGCAGCTCCTCTCTCCCCAGGGGTAGCAGCTCCTCTCTCCCCAGGGGTAACAGCTCCTCTCTCCCCCAAGGGAAGCAGCTCCTCTCTCACCAGGAATATCTATCTATAGATCGAATCCCAGAGCTGACAAGTGTTCTTCTGCCCCTGAACAAGACAGTTAACCCACTGTTCCTAGACGGTCATTGTAAATAATAATTTGTTCTTAACTGACTTGCCTAGTTAAATAAAAAAAATACTTGGAATGTAGTTAGAACTCTCAAAGTGTTTCCATCAAACAGAAAAACAACATTCTGGATCAACACATGTAGATTACAGTAGTACAGAACTACAGACAGGACAGACAGCTGTTTGTGGATCAACACATGTAGATTACAGTAGTACAGAACTACAGACAGGACAGACAGCTGTTTGTGGATCAACACATGTCGATTACAGTAGTACAGAACTACAGACAGGACAGACAGCTGTTTGTGGATCAACACATGTAGATTACAGTAGTACAGAACTACAGACAGGACAGACAGCTGTTTGTGGATCAACACATGTCGATTACAGTAGTACAGAACTACAGACAGGACAGACAGCTGTTTGTGGATCAACACATGTAGATTACAGTAGTACAGAACTACAGACAGGACAGACAGCTGTTTGTGGATCAACACATGTAGATTACAGTAGTACAGAACTACAGACAGGACAGACAGCTGTTTGTGGATCAACACATGTAGATTACAGTAGTACAGAACTACAGACAGGACAGACAGCTGTTTGTGGATCAACACATGTAGATTACAGTAGTACAGAACTACAGACAGGACAGACAGCTGTTTGTGGATCAACACATGTAGATTACAGTAGTACAGAACTACAGACAGGACAGACAGCTGTTTGTGGATCAACACATGTAGATTACAGTAGTACAGAACTACAGACAGGACAGACAGCTGTTTGTGGATCAACACATGTAGATTTCTAGATGCTCTTTGCTGTTTCATCACCCAGACAGCTGTTTAAGGTCATACCAAGGCAGAGTGCAGTATCAGTATTTTAGGGGTCATAGGTCAGATCAGTGGTCATAGTTGATATGCACGGGGAAAATAAAAACTTTAAAGCAAATGTTATCAGATTCACTGTTTGTGTAGATGCTGTTTGTCTTTGTAGGACAGTAGTTCAGGTGGCTGTTTGTGTAGATGTTGTTTGTCTTTGTAGGACAGTAGTTCAGGTTGCTGTTTGTCTTTGTAGGACAGTAGTTCAGGTGGCTGTTTGTGTAGATGCTGTTTGTCTTTGTAGGACAGTAGTTCAGGTGGCTGTTTGTATAGATGCTGTTTGTCTTTGTAGGACAGTAGTTCAGGTGGCTGTTTGTGTAGATGCTGTTTGTCTTTGTAGGACAGTAGTTCAGGTGGCTGTTTGTCTTTGTAGGACAGTAGTTCAGGTGGCTGTTTGTATAGATGCTGTTTGTCTTTGTAGGACAGTAGTTCAGGTGGCTGTTTGTCTTTGTAGGACAGTAGTTCAGGTGGCTGTTTGTGTAGATGCTGTTTGTCTTTGTAGGACAGTAGTTCAGGTGGCTGTTTGTCTTTGTAGGACAGTAGTTCAGGTGGCTGTTTGTGTAGATGCTGTTTGTCTTTGTAGGACAGTAGTTCAGGTTGCTGTTTATCTTTGTAGGACAGTAGTTCAGGTGGCTGTTTGTGTAGATGCTGTTTGTCTTTGTAGGACAGTAGTTCAGGTGGCTGTTTGTATAGATGCTGTTTGTCTTTGTAGGACAGTAGTTCAGGTGGCTGTTTGTGTAGATGCTGTTTGTCTTTGTAGGACAGTAGTTCAGGTGGCTGTTTGTCTTTGTAGGACAGTAGTTCAGGTGGCTGTTTGTATAGATGCTGTTTGTCTTTGTAGGACAGTAGTTCAGGTGGCTGTTTGTCTTTGTAGGACAGTAGTTCAGGTGGCTGTTTGTGTAGATGCTGTTTGTCTTTGTAGGACAGTAGTTCAGGTGGCTGTTTGTCTTTGTAGGACAGTAGTTCAGGTGGCTGTTTGTGTAGATGCTGTTTGTCTTTGTAGGACAGTAGTTCAGGTGGCTGTTTGTATAGATGCTGTTTGTCTTTGTAGGACAGTAGTTCAGGTGGCTGTTTGTGTAGATGCTGTTTGTCTTTGAAGGACAGTAGTTCAGGTGGCTGTTTGTGTAGATGCTGTTTGTCTTTGCAGGACAGTAGTTCAGGTGGCTGTTTGTGTAGATGCTGTTTGTCTTTGTAGGACAGTAGTTCAGGTGGCTGTTTGTGTAGATGCTCTTTGTCTTTGTAGGACAGTAGTTCAGGTGGCTGTTTGTATAGATGCTGTTTGTCTCTGTAGGACAGTAGTTCAGGTGGCTGTTTGCGTAGACTGCTGTTTGTCTCTGTAGGACAGTAGTTCAGGTGGCTGTTTGTCTTTGTAGGACAGTAGTTCAGGTGGCTGTTTGTCTTTGTAGGACAGTAGTTCAGGTGGCTGTTTGTGTAGATGCTGTTTGTCTTTGTAGGACAGTAGTTCAGGTGGCTGTTTGTCTTTGTAGGACAGTAGTTCAGGAGGCTGTTTGTCTTTGTAGGACAGTAGTTCAGGTGGCTGTTTGTGTAGATGCTCTTTGTCTTTGTAGGACAGTAGTTCAGGTGGCTGTTTGTGTAGATGCTGTTTGTCTTTGTAGGACAGTAGTTCAGGTGGCTGTTTGTCTTTGTAGGACAGTAGTTCAGGTGGCTGTTTGTTTTTGTAGGACAGTTGTTCAGGAGGCTGTTTGTGTAGACTGCTCTTTGTCTTTGTAGGACATTAGTGGCTTCCCTTGCACCTTAGTCTGCTTACTCTCTCTCCTATCGTCATGGTTACACCTTCCTGAAAACAATGACTCCATACTTTGCTGAAACCTGTTCTGCCAGTTCATGTCCTAACTAGAATGTTCCAATGTGGTTACTCACACATTCCTCATCCAGGGTTACTGTCAAACAGATATGTCACATTTCTGGTTCGTCAATAACATGAGAATGTTTTTCTGCATTGAGAATGTAATGCAAGTCAAGGTGTCATTGGATGAATGTCAACAAGGTTTATAACCAACATTGTTAAACTAAATGTTGTAATTGAGAAAGAATTGTAACGTTGTATTGTCACATGCAGTGAAAAGTGTTGTTTTACAGGGTCAACCATAGTAGTACGGTTCACCTAGAGCAAAACAGGGTTAAGTGCCTTGCTTAACGACACATAGACAGATTTTCACCATGACGGCTTGGGTATTCAAACCAGTGACCTTTCGGTTACTGGCCCAACACTCTAATCGCAAGCAATCTGACCATACTATACCAGTTCATATTTCTCTCGCCCAGTTTGATTATTAGAATGTGATAAAAAAACGAAGCAATGGTGCGTTTTAGGACCATGTGGACACCTCCTAGTGGTGGGGTTGTTAGGAGTGTTTATCAGACCATGTGGACACCTCCTAGTGGTGGGGTTGTTAGGAGTGTTTATCAGACCATGTGGACACCTCCTAGTGGTGGGTTGTTAGGAGTGTTTATCAGACCATGTGGACACCTCCTAGTGGTGGGTTGTTAGGAGTGTTTATCAGACCATGTGGACACCTCCTAGTGGTCTGGTTGTTAGGAGTGTTTATCAGACCATGTGGACACCTCCTAGTGGTGGGGTTGTTAGGAGTGTTTATCAGACCATGTGGACACCTCCTAGTGGTGGGGTTGTTAGGAGTGTTTATCAGACCATGTGGACACCTCCTAGTGGTGGGGTTGTTAGGAGTGTTTATCAGACCATGTGGACACCTCCTAGTGGTGGGGTTGTTAGGAGTGTTTATCAGACCATGTGGACACCTCCTAGTGGTGGGGTTGTTAGGAGTGTTTATCAGACAATGTGGACACCTCCTAGTGGTGGGGTTGTTAGGAGTGTTTATCAGACAATGTGGACACCTCCTAGTGGTGGGGTTGTTAGGAGTGTTTATCAGACCATGTGGACACCTCCTAGTGGTGGGGTTGTTAGGAGTGTTAATCAGACCATGTGGACACCTCCTAGTGGTCTGGTTGTTAGGAGTGTTAATCAGACCATGTGGACACCTCCTAGTGGTGGGGTTGTTAGGAGTGTTAATCAGACCATGTGGACACCTCCTAGTGGTCTGGTTGTTAGGAGTGTTAATCAGACCATGTGGACACCTCCTAGTGGTGGGGTTGTTAGGAGTGTTTATCAGACCATGTGGACACCTCCTAGTGGTCTGGTTGTTAGGAGTGTTTATCAGACCATGTGGACACCTCCTAGTGGTGGGGTTGTTAGGAGTGTTTATCAGACCATGTGGACACCTCCTAGTGGTGGGGTTGTTAGGAGTGTTTATCAGACCATGTGGACACCTCCTAGTGGTGGGGTTGTTAGGAGTGTTAATCAGACCATGTGGACACCTCCTAGTGGTCTGGTTGTTAGGAGTGTTTATCAGACCATGTGGACACCTCCTAGTGGTGGGGTTGTTAGGAGTGTTAATCAGACCATGTGGACACCTCCTAGTGGTGGGGTTGTTAGGAGTGTTTATCAGACCATGTGGACACCTCCTAGTGGTGGGGTTGTTAGGAGTGTTTATCAGACCATGTGGACACCTCCTAGTGGTGGGGTTGTTAGGAGTGTTTATCAGACCATGTGGACACCTCCTAGTGGTGGGGTTGTTAGGAGTGTTTATCAGACCATGTGGACACCTCCTAGTGGTGGGGTTGTTAGGAGTGTTAATCAGACCATGTGGACACCTCCTAGTGGTGGGGTTGTTAGGAGTGTTAATCAGACCATGTGGACACCTCCTAGTGGTCTGGTTGTTAGGAGTGTTAATCAGACCATGTGGACACCTCCTAGTGGTGGGGTTGTTAGGAGTGTTTATCAGACCATGTGGACACCTCCTAGTGGTCTGGTTGTTAGGAGTGTTTATCAGACCATGTGGACACCTCCTAGTGGTCTGGTTGTTAGGAGTGTTTATCAGACCATGTGGACACCTCCTAGTGGTGGGATTGTTAGGAGTGTTTATCAGACCATGTGGACACCTCCTAGTGGTGGGGTTGTTAGGAGTGTTTATCAGACCATGTGGACACCTCCTAGTGGTGGGATTGTTAGGAGTGTTTATCAGACCATGTGGACACCTCCTAGTGGTGGGATTGTTAGGAGTGTTTATCAGACCATGTGGACACCTCCTAGTGGTGGGGTTGTTAGGAGTGTTTATCAGACCATGTGGACACCTACTAGGTGTCTGGTTGTTAGGAGTGTTTATCAGACCATGTGGACACCTCCTAGTGGTGGGGTTGTTAGGAGTGTTTATCAGACCATGTGGACACCTCCTAGTGGTGGGGTTGTTAGGAGTGTTTATCAGACCATGTGGACACCTCCTAGTGGTGAGGTTGTTAGGAGTGTTTATCAGACCATGTGGACACCTCCTAGTGGTGGGGTTGTTAGGAGTGTTTATCAGACCATGTGGACACCTCCTAGTGGTGGGGTTGTTAGGAGTGTTAATCAGACCATGTGGACACCTCCTAGTGGTCTGGTTGTTAGGAGTGTTAATCAGACCATGTGGATACCTCCTAGTGGTGGGGTTGTTAGGAGTGTTAATCAGACCATGTGGACACCTCCTAGTGGTGGGGTTGTTAGGAGTGTTTATCAGACCATGTGGACACCTCCTAGTGGTCTGGTTGTTAGGAGTGTTTATCAGACCATGTGGACACCTCCTAGTGGTGGGGTTGTTAGGAGTGTTAATCAGACCATGTGGACACCTCCTAGTGGTGGGGTTGTTAGGAGTGTTTATCAGACCATGTGGACACCTCCTAGTGGTGGGGTTGTTAGGAGTGTTTATCAGACCATGTGGACACCTCCTAGTGGTAGGGTTGTTAGGAGTGTTAATCAGACCATGTGGACACCTCCTAGTGGTGGGGTTGTTAGGAGTGTTTATCAGACCATGTGGACACCTCCTAGTGGTGGGGTTGTTAGGAGTGTTAATCAGACCATGTGGACACCTCCTAGTGGTGGGGTTGTTAGGAGTGTTTATCAGACCATGTGGACACCTCCTAGTGGTGGGGTTGTTAGGAGTGTTTATCAGACCATGTGGACACCTCCTAGTGGTGGGGTTGTTAGGAGTGTTAATCAGACCATGTGGACACCTCCTAGTGGTGGGGTTGTTAGGAGTGTTAATCAGACCATGTGGACACCTCCTAGTGGTGGGGTTGTTAGGAGTGTTAATCAGACCATGTGGACACCTCCTAGTGGTGGGGTTGTTAGGAGTGTTAATCAGACCATGTGGACACCTCCTAGTGGTGGGGTTGTTAGGAGTGTTAATCAGACCATGTGGACACCTCCTAGTGTTCTGGTTGTTAGGAGTGTTAATCAGACCATGTGGACACCTCCTAGTGTTCTGGTTGTTAGGAGTGTTAATCAGACCATGTGGACACCTCCTAGTGTTCTGGTTGTTAGGAGTGTTAATCAGACCATGTGGACACCTCCTAGTGTTCTGGTTGTTAGGAGTGTTAATCAGACCATGTGGACACCTCCTAGTGGTCTGGTTGTTAGGAGTGTATATCAGACCATGTGGACACCTCCTAGTGGTCTGGTTGTTAGGAGTGTTTATCAGACCATGTGGACACCTCCTAGTGGTGGTGTTGTTAGGAGTGTTTATCAGACCAGTATGTATAGTCACTATGCTGCATCAGTTGATACAGGTGATAATGTAGATAGACAAACCCCATGCTTCAGCCTATGTATTTATAGACACTATGCTGCATCAGTTGATACAGGTGATAATGTAGACAGACAAACCTCATGCTTCAGCCTATGTATTTATAGACACTATGCTGCATCAGTTGATACAGGTGATAATGTAGATAGACAAACCCCATGCTTCAGCCTATGTATTTATAGACACTATGCTGCATCAGTTGATACAGGTGATAATGTAGATAGACAAACCCCATCATGCTTCAGCCTATGTATTTATAGACACTATGCTGCATCAGTTGATACAGGTGATAATGTAGATAGACAAACCCCATCATGCTTCAGCCTATGTATTTATAGCCACTATGCTGCATCAGTTGATACAGGTGATAATGTAGATCGACAAACCCCATCATGCTTCAGCCTATGTATTTATAGTCACTATGCTGCATCTGTTGATACAGGTGATAATGTAGTTAGACAAACCCCAACATGCTTCAGCCTATGTATTTATAGACACTATGCTGCATCAGTTGATACAGGTGATAATGTAGATAGACAAACCCCATCATGCTTCAGCCTATGTATTTATAGACACTATGCTGCATCTGGTGATACAGGTGATAATGTAGTTAGACAAACCCCAACATGCTTCAGCCTATGTATTTATATGCATTATATTTAATACATTTACAAAGTGATCCTCTATCACAGTTTAATACATTTACAAAGTGATCCTCTATCACAGTTTAATACATTTACAAAGTGATCCTCTATCACAGCTTAATACATTTACAAAGTGATCCTCTATCACAGTTTAATACATTTTCAAAGTGATCCTCTATCACAGTTTAATACATTTACAAAGTGATCCTCTGTCACAGGTTATTACATTTACAAAGTGATCCTCTATCCCTATCACAGTTTACTACATTTACAGAGTGATCCTCTATCACAGTTTAATACATTTACAAAGTGATCCTCTATCGCAGTTTAAAACCTCTTAGAAATAGGGGGCGCTGTTTTCATTTGGGGGAAAATCGTGCCCAAATTAAACGGCCTCGTACTCTGTTCTAGATCATACGATGTGCATATTATTATTACTATTGGATAGAAAACACTCTGAAGTTTCTAAAACTGTTTGATTTACATCTGTGAGTAAAACAGAACTCATTTGGCAGCAAACTTCCAAACAGGAAGTGAAAATTCTGAAAACGGGGCTCTGTGTAAGGCCTTGCCTATTCAATTGCCTTATATTTATGGATCTGTATGCACTTCATACGCCTTCCACTAGATGTCAACAGGCAGTATAATGTTGAATGGGGTGTCTAGCTTGATGTGAGACCGAATGAGAGCTTTTGGAGTGACAGGTCCGCCCTATTGGCAGTATTTAGCTGCGCACCAGGGAACACGACATTGTTTTCTGCAATGCCTTAGGTATACACGACGAAATGCTCCGTCTTCGACGTTATTGGATATATATAAGAAAAACATCATAAAGATGGATTTTCAACTGAGTTTGACCAGTTTATTCCATGTTTATTGTGACTTTTGGAATTTTTCGTTCCATGCGCCAAGAGTTGATGGACATGTGCGCTCCACAATGCTAGCCAAAGTTGCTAATTCGACAGAAGAAATGCACATTCTAAAACAAAACAACGATTTATTGTGGAACTAGGACTCCTTGCACTACATTCTGATGGAAGATCATCAAAGGTAAGAGAATATTTATGATGTTATTTCGTATTTTTGTGGAATATGTTGGCTCCAACATGGCTGAGAATGGCTGGGCGCTGTCTCAGAATATTGCATGCTGTACCGTGTACTAAAGTTATTTTTTTAAATCTAACACAGCGGTTGCATTAAGAACCAGTGTATCTTTCATTTGCTGTACAACATGTATTTTTTAGTAAAGTTTATGATGAGTTTTTTGGTTAGATTACGTGACTGTCCAAAATATCTCCGGACAATTTGGTGCTTTATGGCGCCGTATTCACAATGTAAAACCACGGTTTGCAGCTCTAAATATGCACATTTTCGAACAAAACATAAATGTATTGTATAACATGATGTTATAGGACTGTCATCTGATGAAGCTTATCAAGGTTAGTCAAAAATTATATATCTTTTGCTGGTTTATTCGCTATCGCTAACGTAGCATCTTTTTCCCACAACGTCCGGATATTTTTCTGACACTTTTTCTGACACACATATTCTGACCAAATAACTATTCATAAACATTACTAAAAAATACATGTTGTATAGGAAATGATAGATACACTAGTTCTTAATGCAATCGCCACGTTAGAATTCTAAAAATAACTTCATTACGACATCCAGCTTAGTTATAGCGAGAGAGTGCCCAAAATCTGGGCGCAAACTACTAGTACAACATGTTCGACAGATATATGAAATAGCATCATAAAATGGGTCCTACTTTTGATGATCTTCCATCAGAATGTTGTACAAGGGGTCCTTTGTCCAGCACAATCGTTGTTTGGATTTAGAATGTCCTCTTCTCCAGTCAATTAGCACGGAAAGCTAGCAAAGTGGCGCGAAGCTCTCCTTCCTGAACATACACAGACAAAGCAACACGCCTAACGTCCCGAAAAAATTTCAATAATCTAATAAAACTATATTGAAAAAACATACTTTACGATGATATTGTCACATGTATCAAATAAAATAAAAGCCGGAGATATTAGTCGTCTATAACGACAGCTTTACAGAAGGCAATACCAGGTCCCTTCTCGCGCGTTCCTTGAAACAGGAAATTGGGGTCACGTCATGCCAAGCTTTTATTCGACCCCAGATGAAGTTATACACTCCATTTCTTCTCTCACTCCCTGTTGACATCTAGTGGAAGGTGTATGAAGTGCATGTATACTGATATATATGAAGGCCATTTATAGGCAGGCCCTAGAACAGAGCATCGATTTCAGATTTTCCACTTCCTGTCAGGAAGTTTGCTGCAAAATGAGTTCTGTTTTACTCACAGATATAATTCAAACGGTTTTAGAAACTAGAGAGTGTTTTCTATCCAATAGTAATAATAATATGCATATTGTACGAGCAAGAATTGAGTACGAGGCCGTTTGAAATGAGCACCTTTATCCAAGTTACTCAATACTGCCCCTGCAGCCATAAGAAGTTAACATAAAGACTTAAAACTCAATATTCTATGAGAGCGTACACCAAGGAGGATATGTGTTAACTTTCAGCTTCCTGTGTCACCCGGAAGTACCTTAAAATTGTGTCATATGGGCTATTTCGAAGGGTTAAAAAGGTCTGATCTTCTCAAAACTTCACTTGTGTGATTAGACAACACTCATGAACTGTAAATCAGTCATTTCTCCCAACAGATGTCAAAGAAAAGCTCTCTCACACACACACACACAAACACAGCAAGGATGGAGTGAAAAAGTACGGTACTTAAAGACACACAAAGCCTGCAATTATCTCCAGGCCGAGTTCAACGAGATGCCCCGCTTGACCGTAGCTCACTCGGTCTGACCACAGCGACAGTGACAAGAAAACGGACCCAAATGACCCTTTGACCTCAATTTCATTTTTATTTGCTTTTGGGAGACAGAGAGAGAACCGTTAAGGTTAGAAGCACAATTTGACCTCAGGGACGTTCTTAAGGTCCTCCCGATCTGTGCAAGCCTAACATTGACCTTGTGGCATTAACCCTTAGCCTGTTGGGGATGGGGGCGCTGTTTAGACTATTTATGCTAATTGGGTAATTTTTGAAACGGCTTCCCACAAAATCCTTGATCGTACAATATGCATATTATTATTATTATTGGATAGAAAACAGTCTATAGTTTCTATAGGAGTTGAAATTTTGTCTCTAAGTGGAACAGAGCCCATTCTACAGCAATTTCCCTGACATGGATTCAGATTTCAGAAATGTTGGCCACTGTTCTGAAGTCAGTTAAAAGGGCACTGCTATTGCTATGACTGTACGGACACTTCTTACGTCTTCCCCTGGATGCCTTTACGTGATGACGATTCCAATGGGGTCGATTGCGCGTTCACAGGCCCTATAAATTAAAAAACCCTGTAGCTAGCAAGTCTTTCCTTGCTGCGTAACGCGCGTGCTGGACACCGACCCGCTCCTGTTCCAAGCGTTAGTTTAGCCTGTTATATTTCTCCGGTCATCTTTTCACTCGTTATAGGAGTTAAAAACATCATAAGGTAGTTAATTTAAAGCGTTTTATAGCAATTTATATCCGTTTAGTGCGATTTTGGGACATTTATTTTTGAAACGATGTGAATAGCTGGGCACGCTTTTCAGTTCATCCCGAACGCAGTTGGCATTTCCACATGGCAAGAGGACAGCTTTCCACCAAAAGACGTTTACTCCCAAGAAAGGATCCTTTGCCCAAGATACTGATGGAAGAACAGCTCAAGGTAGGACATTTTTATTATGATAAATCGTGTTTCTGTCGAAACATTTTAGTGGCTTAGGACGCCATGTTTTTTGACGTAGCTTCGCTTGGCGCAAACTGTATTGAAAAGTAAGGATAAATTAAAAAATGTAATAACGCAATTGTATTAAGAATTAAATTGTCTATCAATCCCTGTCCACCCTATATTTTTTAGTCACGTTTATGAGTATTTATGTATAAGAGTAGATCACTGTCTAAGTGGCGCAAGGACATTTTCTGACCAACTGAGCTACATTTCACATTGTCTAACCATGATTTTGGTGGCTAAATATAAACATTTTCGATCAAACTGTATATGCATGTTGTAATGTGATGTTACAGGAGTGTCATCGGAAGAATTCTGAGAAGGTTAGTGAAAAAATTAATATCTTTTGGCGATGTTGACTTTTATCGCTCACTTTGGCTAGAATCAATGCTGGGCTGCTATGTGGTATGTGCTATGCTAATATAACGATTTATTGTGTTTTCGCTGTAAGACACTTAGAAAATCTGAAATATTGTCTGTATTCACAGGATCTGTGTCTTTCGATTCGTGTATGCTGTGTATTTTTACGAAATGTTTGATGATTAGTAAGTAGGTAAACACGTTGCTCTAAGTAGTTTTTCTATTCCATTTGTGACGGTGGGTGCAATTGTAACCTATGCCATCTACCTGAAATATGCACTTTTTTCTAACAAAACCTATCCCATACCATAAATATGTTATCAGACTGTCATCTAATGAGTTTTTTTGTTGGTTAGGGGCTATAAATATCTTAGTTTAGCCGAATTGGTGATGGCTACTGGTGTTGGTGGACAAATAAAAGATGGTGGATTATGCTAATGTGTTTTTAGGTAATAGATGTACATCTTTACATATTGTGTCTTCCCTGTAAAACATTTTAAAAATCGGACATGTTGACTGGATTCACAAGATCTGTGTCTTTCATTAGCTGTATTGGACTTTAATGTGTGAAAGTTAAATATTTTTAAAAAATATTTTTTTTGAATTTCGCGGCACTGGTTTTTCAGTGGGGGGGGGGGGGGGGGTGCCGCTAGCGCCACGCTGATCCTAGACAGGTTAACAGTGAAAACAGGTTTTTTCATCTCACAGTTTACATTGACATCTCTCTCCATAGGAATACATTGACTGCTCCCCTAAATTCAACCTGAAGCCTATGTGGGTTATGAATGTCTTATGAACCTGTCTTTGATGACAGTCCATCAGGCCACCATGAGGTCTACCTGTGTCGATTCTAAGCTTCCTGGAGCAACCGGAAGTGGTTAAAATCACCCTAAAAGTGTTTTGCCATACCCAACCTGCAGTTTGAGAGAAATAGTGCATTCAACCCTATGTAAATCAGTGAATTCTTAACATATAGACTTAAAACTCAGGATTCTGTAAGATCCTACTCCAGTGAGGATATGTGTTTACTTTCAGCTTCCTGTGCAAACCGGAAGTACCATAATTAGTGTCAAAAGGGCTGTTTCAAAGGGTTAAAAAAGTCAAATCTTTCCAAAACTTCATATATGTGACTAGTCAACCCTCATGAACTGTACATCAGTCATACATCCCATCAAATTTCAAAGAAAAACTTACACAACCACACAGAAATGATGGAGGGACACACTGAGGGGCTTAGAGGCAGAAAGTGCCTGCAGTATTTACTTTTGTTCAAACTTTTAAAGAACCGTCAGACCTAGAGTTCTGAATCTTTGGAAATCTGTTCTAGAGCTCAGGTCGATTGTGCATGGTGAGTTATGTGGCTCTAGAAGGTTCTCAGACCGATAAACAGCCTCGTGCATTTGCAATGACTTCAATTAATTTTGAGCATTACAAAAACAGCGACATTTAGAAAAGTCCCAGAGTCTCAAGACTAGGTGCATTGAAACCGGCTCGGCTCATAGAGACAGACCCCAACGATTCTGTCCGATTGCTCATTCAAGCACCCCGTAGCAAGGCATGGAAAAAAAGTGGATTTTCAGCACCAATTAGGGTTTTGCTTGGGCACCGAATGACCTATCGAGCCGAAACTTGGGAATCGAGGTCGCCTCACATAGGGCTAAACATAATGTGAGAATTGGACCCGCAGCTAGAACATAACTATGCTTTATTTGTTTTATTATGGTTTAAATAGAAGGCGCTGTGAATTTTGGGCCTGCTCTGAAATATGTTATAGTTGGCTTCTAAAGGAGTTGGAAAAAGTGAGTTTGGAGCCAGATAGTATCAGTTTGGTGTCTGAAAATATCCAATTGACTGATGGACACTGACTTGCTAGTTGACTTTTTTGCATTTGCAATATGTTTCAACAGGGAGGTACCATCACAAAAAGCGACATGATGAAATTTGACACAACGAGCGATGGAGAGGAACCACTATCACTGCCCGGCCATCCTGAGGTCATCAGGCCGTTCAATTTTGTGTTTCTAAAGTATTTAAAGAATGCCCGTTACATTTGCAATATGATTCAACAGTAAAAAACATCACATCATATTGCAAACGTAACACACACTATATTACAAACGTAACAGTGTGTGTTACGTTTGCAATATGATGTGATGTTTTTCACTGTTGAATCATATTGCAAATGTAACGTGCATACCACCAAAATAGCATTCTGGGATAAAAATGACATCACCATAGTCTCCAGGCCATGCCGAGTTCAACGAGATGCCCCGCTTGACCGTAGCTCGCTCGGTCTGAGCGCAGTAACAGTGACAAGAAGATGACCCTTGACCTACATTTCAAGACTTTTGCTTTTGGGAGACAGAGAGAGAACTGTTAAGGTTTAGAAGCACCATTTGACCTCAGGAACGTTCCTAAGGTCTCTGTGCAAACCTTGACCATGTGGCATTAACCCTTAACAGTTAAAAGAAGGTGTTTACATCAAACAGTTTACAGTGACATCTCACCCCCTAGGAACACATTGCCTGCACCCCTAAATTCAACCTGAAGCCTATGTGGGTTATGAATGTCTTATGAACCTGTCTTCAATGACAATCCATCAAGCCACTATGAGGTCTACCTGTGTTGATTCTAAGCTTCCTGGAGCAACCGGAAGTGATAAAATCACCCTAAAAGTGTTTTGCCATACCCAACCAGCAGTTTGTGATATATAGTGCATTCAACCCTGTGTAAATCAGTCAGTTCTTAACGTATAGACTTAAAACTCGGGATTCTCTAAAAGCATACCCCAATCAAGATATGTGTTTACCTATAGCTTCCTGTGCCAACCGGAAGTGCATTGAAATGGGGTCATAGGTGCTGTTTCGAAGGGTTAAAAAAGTCAGATCTTTCCAAAACTTTAAGTGTGTGATTAGGCAACCTTCATGAACTGTAAATCAGTCATTTCTCTAAACAGATGTCAAAGAAAAGCTCACACACACACACAGACACACACAGCAAGGATGGAGTGAAAAAGTATGGTGCCAGATGAAAGATACAGGTCTTGTGGATAAAGCCACCATTTCAGATTTTTAAAATGTTTTACAGGGAAGACAGAATATGTAAATCTATTAGCTAACCACGTTAGCGGAGGACACGATATTTTTACCAGGCAGATTCGGCTAGGGGCCCACGTCCAGTTCACATGCACAACAGATATGATATAAAATCGTAAATTGGGTCTTACTATGGCTGATCTTTCATCAGAATGTTGATCAAAGTGTCCTTTGTCAAGATGAGTCGTTGGTTCCGTTCAGAATTCTTCCTTGCCCACTCCATTTAGCACAGGTACCGGTCGAGTGGCACGAATTTCTCAAACGTAAATACAATCCGACAACGGTACACCGAAAAACTCCCGGAAAAATTCAAATAATCTGATTAAACTATATTGAAAAAACATACATTACGATGATATGGTCACATGTATCAAACAAAATTCGACACGGAGATAGTTTGCATACATAACGCCAGCAAAACAGTACACCAACGCAGCTCAAATTCGAACATTCAGATATCCGGAAGTTGTCGGTCACGCCAAAGAAATGGGTCCTATTTCACGTCAGTCCCAGATAAACAAAGAATTTCTCCTCTGACGTCCTCTTGACAACCAGAGGAAGGCGAATGAGGTGTGTTTCTGGTCATAGGGGGCACGACCATATATAGGCAGAGCTTTGAAGCCAGCATAACACATCTTGATTTTATGTTCTTGGTCATGGAAAGTGCTGTTGAATGACTTCTGTATCACTCAGAGACAAAATTGAAACGGTTTTAGAAACTAGGGATTGTTTTCTTTCCAATGGTATGATTTATATGCATATAGTAAGAGCAATAATTGAATAAGAGGCAGTTTAATCTGTTGAGCAAATTATGCTAATGGGAAAATAGCACCCCCTGTATTCTCAAGAAGTTAAAGACACACAGAGCCTTAAATGCTTTTAGGGGGGATCCAGACTTCCATACCCGCTCTGGGAGTGTTACGGCTGTCGCTCTCCTCATCCTCGGATGAGGTGAGGAGAGAAGGATCTTCAGACCAAAATGCGGTTTGCGGGAAATAAGCCATCTTTTATTTATTAACAACGATGAAGATGGCAACACGAAAACAAACACTTAAACAAACTTACAAAATAACAAAACGACGTAGAACGAAACCTGAACATAAACTCACATCACTAAATGTTAACTCACGGACAGGAACGTTACATCTAAACGCACGAACAGCCAAACAGCCCCGTAAGTGAATAACATCGACAACACGAGAGACATCACAGGAGACAATCACCCACAACGAACACTGTGACAACGCCTACCTAAATATGACTCTTAATTAGAGGAACGCCAAACACCTGCCTCTAATTAAGAGCCATATCAGGTAACCCAAAACCAACACAGAAACAAATAACATAGACTGCCCACCCAAAACACATGCCCTGACCATAAACACATAAAAAACAACATAAAACAGGTCAGGACTGTTACAGGGAGCACCATACTACGGCCCCAAGTCAATGGGTGCTGGCCTGAGTGATTTATGGAGGTTTTCAAAAAAAGTCAAAAAATATTCTATGTTTCATGTTTTGGGTTACCACGCACGATTTTCAATACAGTTTTAAATGCTTCATTTTGGCCTTTAAAAAAAAAATATATATATTTGACTATGAAATCCAAAAAGCACTTTTTTAAAGGGGTGATAAGTTTTACTAATTTATTCACATTTTTGACTTCCTATGAAATCACATTCCAAATGCACAAAACATATTCCTTAAGTACAAGTAAACATTTATAAAAAATTATGATAATAAAATGTGACTAAAGTATTTTCATACAGTTCTTATACATGTGTAATTGACCTAAAAATCGAAAGAATTTCGAAAAACGTTCCAGAAAGCACTTTTTTAAAGGGGGTGATACGTTTTTTCCAAATTTTTAACATTTTTGACTTTTGACTTTTGACTTCCTATGAAATCACATTCCAAATGCACAAAACATATTCCTTAAGTACAAATAAAAAATTCTAAAATAATTATGATAATAAAATTTGACAAAAGTATTTTCATACAGTTCTTACACATGTGTAATTGACATAAAAATCGAAAGAATTTCAAAAAACGGTCCAGAAAGCACTTTTTTAATTAAGGGGGTGTTAAGTTTTTGCCAAAATTTTCAAAATGTCAAAATTTTACTCTTGGGTCTTGACTTGCGTTACAATAGGAATATGAAAAATTAGGCTAGAGCGCACTCTTAGGATTTTTGGAGTGTTACACAGCTCATTTGCAATATGGCATTTGCAATCAACTTTGGATGAAACACCGCCAGAAGTAGTGTACTTGTCCATCGTGTATATGGTACGCTCTCTGCCAATAACTTGCCATGTTATTTTGTACAATTCAGGGGGGGGGAGTTCCCTTACATTTAGTGAAAGGGTGGAATGACTTAGTGTTACTACCATTTAGTAAAAGGATGGAATGACTTCAGAGTGTTACTACCATTTAGTGAAAGGATGGAATGACTTAGTGTTACTACCATTTAGTGAAAGGATGGAATGACTTAGTGTTACTACCATTTAGTGAAAGGATGGAATGACTTAGTGTTACTACCATTTAGTGAAAGGATGGAATGACTTAGTGTTACTACCATTTAGTGAAAGGATGGAATTACTTAGTGTTACTACCATTTAGTGAAAGGATGGAATGACTTAGTGTTACTACCATTTAGTGAAAGGATGGAATGACTTAGTGTTACTACCATTTAGTGAAAGGATGGAATTACTTATTGTTACTACCATTTAGTGAAAGGATGGAATGACTTAGTGTTACTACCATTTAGTGAAAGGATGGAATGACTTAGTGTTACTACCATTTAGTGAAAGGATGGAATGACTTAGTGTTACTACCATTTAGTGAAAGGATGGAATGACTTCAGAGTGTTACTACCATTTAGTGAAAGGATGGAATGACTTAGTGTTACTACCATTTAGTGAAAGGATGGAATGACTTAGTGTTACTACCATTTAGTGAAAGGATGGAATGACTTAGTGTTACTACCATTTAGTGAAAGGATGGAATGACTTAGTGTTACTACCATTTAGTGAAAGGATGGAATGACTTAGTGTTACTACCATTTAGTGAAAGGATGGAATGACTTAGTGTTACTACCATTTAGTGAAAGGATGGAATGACTTAGTGTTACTACCATTATATTTCAGCTCATGAAACATGGGACCAACACTTTACATGTTGCCTTTATATTGTGTATTTACAGGAATAAACTGGTGTGTGTGTGTCCTGTGTGTGTGTGTGTCAAAACAATGGACACACACACTAGACACACACACGTTCACACACACACACACACACACACACTGACACGCATTCACATACACACTGTGTGTCCTGTGTGTCAGTGTGTGTGTGTGTCCAGCGCGTGTGTGTGTGTGTCTGTGTTTGTGTGTGTGTGTCTAGTGTGTGTGTGTGTCCTGCGTGTCAGTGTGTGTGTGTGTGCTCCGTGTGTGTGTGTGTGTGTCCATTGTGTGTCTGTGTGCATGTGTGTCTGCGTGTGTGTGGGTCCTGTGTGTGTGTGTGTGTGTGTCTCCGTGTGTGTGTGTCCAGTGTGTATGTGTGTGTGTGTGTGTTTGAGTGTCCAATGTGTGTTTGTGAGTGTCCAATGTGTGTGTGTCTAAGTGTGTGTAGGTCCGGTGTGTGTCCGTGTGTGTCCGTGTGTGTGTGTCCAGTGTGTGTGTGTGTGTGTGTGTGTGTGTCCAATGTGTGTCTGTGAGTGTCCAGTGTGTGTGTGTCTGCGTGTGTGTGGGTCCTGTGTGTGTGTGTGTGTCTCTCCGTGTGTGTGTGTGTGTGTGTGTCTCCGTGTGTGTGTGTGTGTGTGTGTTTGTGTGTGTGTGTGTTTGTGTGTCCAATGTGTGTTTGTGAGTGTCCAGTGTGTGTGTGTGTGTGTGTGTGTGTGTGTGTGTGTGTGTGTGTGTGTGTGTGTGTGTGTCTCCGTGTGTGTGTGTGTGTGTGTGTGTGTCTCCGTGTGTGTGTGTGTGTCTCTCCGTGTGTGTGTGTCCAGTGTGTGTGTGTGTGTGTGTGTGTGTGTGTGTGTGTGTGTGTGTGTGTGTGTGTCTCCGTGTGTGTGTGTGTGTGTGTGTGTCTCCGTGTGTGTGTGTGTGTCTCTCCGTGTGTGTGTGTCCAGTGTGTGTGTGTGTGTGTGTGTTTCTGTGTCCAATGTGTGTCTGTGAGTGTCCAGTGTGTGTGTGTGTCTGCGTGTGTGTGTGTGTGTTTGTGTGTCCAATGTGTGTCTGTGAGTGTCCAGTGTGTGTGTGTGTCTGCGTGTGTGTGGGTCCTGTGTGTGTGTGTGTGTCTCCGTGTGTGTGTGTGTGTGTGTGTCTCCGTGTGTGTGTGTGTCCAGTGTGTGGACGTGTTTAACTATTCTTGTGGGGACCAGAAGTCCCTACAAGAATAGTAAACAAAGTAAACAGCTGGGGACATTTTGTTAGTCCCCACAAGGTCAAATGCTATTTCTAGGGGGTTTAGGGTTAAGGTTAGAATTAGTGTTAGGGTTAGAATTAAGTTAAATATTAAGGTTAGGAGCTAGGGTTAGTTGTAGGGTTAGGGTTAGGAGCTAGGGTTAGGTTTAGG
This sequence comes from Salvelinus namaycush, assembly GCF_016432855.1. Taxonomy (NCBI): domain Eukaryota; kingdom Metazoa; phylum Chordata; class Actinopteri; order Salmoniformes; family Salmonidae; genus Salvelinus; species Salvelinus namaycush. The sequence continues at coordinate 29,720 of NW_024061689.1, read as the reverse complement.
GTTAGGATAAAGTTGAGGTTTTTGGGTTAGGGTTAGGGTTAAGGTTAAGGTTAGGGTTAGGGTAAGAGTACGGGTTAGGATTAGGGTTAGGGAAAATAGGATTTTGAATGGGACTGAATTGTATGTCCCCACAAGGTTAGCCGTACAAGACTGTGTGTGTGTGTGTGTGTGTGTGTGTGTGTGTGTGTGTGTGTGTGTGTGTGTGTGTGTGTGTGTGTGTGTGTGTGTGTGTGTGTGTGTGTGTGTGTGTGTGTGTGTGTGTGTGTGTGTGTGTGTGTGTGTGTGTGTCCAATGTGTGTCTGTGAGTGTCCAGTGTGTGTGTGTCAATGTGTGTGTGTGTGTCAGGTTATTATTTCCAGGGACACTGAGGAGTCAACATCATCAACCCTAAACCCTGGATAGAGGGGCTCAGTGAATGTGGAGGTGAATGTGATCAGGTGGGTCAGTGTGTCAGAGGAGGCTCTATAGAAGGACAGAGTGCCGGCTGGCCAGTCCAGATACACTCCTACTCTGTGGGAGCTGGAGGAGGGGACGTCTATGGTAGTGGAATTATTATTGTGCCTGGCAGAGTAACTGTTGTCAGAGCAGCGCAGACTCCAGGACTTGTCATTGAATCCAAGCCAACAGTCATCACCCATTCCTCTCCTGTTGATTCCTTTATATGTCACTCCTATACCAACCCAACTCCCACTCCACTCTGCCTCCCAGTAACAGCGCCCAGTCAGACCCTCTCTACACAGAACCTGTTCACAGTCCTCAAATCTCTCTGGGTGATCAGGATACGGCTGCTTCTCTCTCCTACATGTCACCTTTCTGTTCTTCTCAGACAGACAGAGGAGTCTGTCTACTGTGTTGAGGTCCAGTGTGAGATCACAGACATCTGATGGATGAAACCAGACACAATATTAGAAATCATCATCATTCACATTAGAATGTTAACTCACTTTTCACTAATTCATTTAATGTAGATGTTTCTAGGTATCAAAAGGAGAAGTTAAGGTAACTTGAGACTTGTTGAATGATCATATGTTATACTGTATGGTAATATAAAACACACTTATTCCCATTAATTACACACACACACACACACACACACACACACACACACACACACACACACACACACACACACACACACACACACACACACACACACACACACACACACACACACACACACACACACAAATACACACACACACACACACACACACACACACACACACACACACACACACACACACACACACACACACACACACACACGCCACACACACACACACACACACACACACACACACACACACACACACACACACACACACACACACACACACACAAACACAACGTGTTTGTTTAATATTGTTTTAGGACTATGAAAATGGAAAAAAGGATTAGCCTATGGATTATGAAAACAACAAAAAAGAAATGGGAAAATGGGAGAGGAGAAATGACTAGAGACACTTGAAACTAGGGGGCACTATTTTCATTTTTGGAAAAATAACGTTCCCAAAGTAAACGGGCTATTTTGTCAGGACCAGATGCTAGAATATGCATATAATTGACAGCTTACGATAGAAAACACTCTAAAGTTTCAAAACTGTAAAAATATTGTCTGTGAGTACAACAGAACTGATATTGCAGGCGAAAGCCTGAGAAAAATCCAATCAGGAAGTGACTCTTATTTTGAAACCTCTGTGTTCCTATGCATCCCTATTGAGCAGTGCACATTTGTGGCCTGCTGGAGGTCATTTTGCAGGGCTCTGGCAGTGCACCTCCTTGCACAAAGGCGGAGGTAGCGGTCCTGCTGCTGGGTTGTTGCCCTCCTACGGCCTCCTCCACATCTCCTGATGTACTGGCCTGTCTCCTGGTAGCGCCTCCATGCTCTGGACACTACGCTGACAGACACAGCAAACCTTTTTGCCACAGCTCGCATTGATGTGCCATCCTGGATGAACTGCACTACCTGAGCCACTTGTGTGGGTTGTAGACTCCGTCTCATGCTACCACTAGAGTGAAAGCACCGCCAGCATTCAAAAGTGACCAAAACATCAGCCAGGAAGCATAGGAACTGAGAAGTGGTCTGTGGTCACCACCTGCAGAACTACTCCTTTATTGGGGGTGTCTTACTAATTGCCTATAATTTCCACCTTTTGTCTATTCCATTTGCACAACAGCATGTGAAATTTATTGTCAATCAGTGTTGCTTCCTAAGTGGACAGTTTGATTTCACAGAAGTGTGATTGACTTGGAGTTACATTGTGTTGTTTAAGTGTTCCCTTTATTTTTTTGAGCAGTGTATATCTGCCTCACTCTCAGAAATCAGTAGTACTGCTAGGTTTTATACAGTAATAATATATATCTGCCTCACTCTCAGAGAAATCAGTAGTACTGCTAGGTTTTATACAGTAATAATATATATCTGCCTCACTCTCAGAGAAATCAGTAGTACTGCTAGGTTTTACACAGTAATAATATATATCTGCCTCACTCTCAGAGAAATCAGTAGTACTGCTAGGTTTTACACAGTAATAATATATATCTGCCTCACCCTCAGAGAAATCAGTAGTACTGCTAGGTTTTACACAGTAATAATATATATATCTGCCTCACCCTCAGATAAATCAGTAGTACTGCTAGGTTTTACACAGTAATAATATGTATCTGCCTCACTCTCAGAGAAATCAGTAGTACTGCTAGGTTTTACACAGTAATAATATATATCTGCCTCACTCTCAGAGAAATCAGTAGTACTGCTAGGTTTTACACAGTAATAATATATATCTGCCTCACTCTCAGAGAAATCAGTAGTACTGCTAGGTTTTACACAGTAATAATATATATCTGCCTCACTCTCAGAGAAATCAGTAGTACTGCTAGGTTTTACACAGTCAAATGTGACCGACCGGCTCGATTCGGTCTTATGTAGCAAAATTTGAAATTATGTTTTTTACATTGGATACATTAAAGACTGAGCTAGAAAATGGTATATCATACACTACAGTTGAGAAACAATGGGAAGTCATTCAACTTTGAAAGATGACTTCACTTTTGAGAAAATGTCCTTTGAATGTTTTGGTACCTACAGGAGCTCTTTGTCTACAGGGCTGTTACTTTGGCCGACAATGTCACCCATCAAAATAAACAGTTATATATATATATATATATATATATATATATATATAATTAACTAAATGTATGGTGTTTTTGGTGTATGTCAGTTTAATTGTTTGTTATGCTATAAATGGTTATTTTATGGTTGTAAGTGGTAAAATGAACTAGAAAATGTTATATTTTGCAATTCTGAGAAATTACTACTTTAGTAAGGAATTACACATTATTCAGTACTATTGCAGTTGCTAGATAATTCCAATAGATGGCAGCATTAGACAACAAATGACATTTCAGTAGATTAGTTAAGTTTTCTCCCTGGAGACACCACCACTCCCCCTCACAGGAAAACTCCTGTGTGCTTATTTCTGTCCCTTTACACACTGCTGACGCAAGAGGACGGACTGAAAAAGCACTCTGCCTTCTCAAACAAGCGAGGGGCATGTTGAGGTAAATTTACTAACCGGGAGGGTTGCATTATGTAATTTATTGGTGGGCTGGAAGACGCACTCTTGTCTTTTCTATTCCGAAGTTGTTTACTCGCAATATCAGATATTAAGATGTTTTTTTATAATGAATGTTTACTGAGGTTGAGGTTCTGACTAGTGATCATTTACGGCGTTCAATACCTGCTATAGTTACAATGTTGCTCTCCCAAAAGCAACACAGCCCTAATATGTTAAACAAACATTCCACAGTTTTTTATAACAATATCTGGGCCCATATCCACAAAGTGTCTCAGAGTAGAAAATTGGTCGTATAAGTGCTGAGAATAAAGACATTTTACACTTATGGGTATAAATTAAAGCTATGCATGAAGTCTCTAGTCCCACCTAGTCAGCAGATATTTAGGACACCTGGTGAGCTGTCCTAAGTAGTTAAGAGTTAACAGCAGGTGTCTTGATAATACTATAGAATAATGCAGTGAGTCAGTGGTTCCTGAGCCACATGTAATTGCTTTGGAGTAGTTAAAAATAATGTTTTTATATTTCTATATGATCAATCCATTAATAATATAGACCTACATGCAACAGTATGTCTTGTGCTTTTGGCAATGATTTATGTATAATAATTATGTATAACAAGCGATACCATGTATGTCTGCATCTTGTTTTCATTTTGGCAGAGTACATCATTTTGACCTTTATTTATCTAGAGAAGTCAGTTAAGAACAATTTCTTATTTACAATGACGGCCTAGGAACAGTGGGTTAATTAATTAACCTCCTTGTTCAGGGGCAGAACAACAGATTTGTACCTTATCAGCGGAGGTATTCGATCTATCAACCTTTCTGTTACTGGCCCAACGCTCTAACCACTAGGCTACCTGCATTTCAGGGACCTAGATTACTTTCGGTTACTGGCCCAACACTCTAACCACTAGGCTACCTGCATTACTCATTTGGGTTACTGGCCCAACACTCTAACCACTAGACTACCTGCATGACTCATTTGGGTTACTGGCCCAACACTCTAACCACTAGACTACCTGCATGACTCATTTGGGTTACTGGCCCAACACTCTAACCACTAGACTACCTGCATGACTCATTTGGGTTACTGGCCCAACACTCTAACCACTAGACTACCTGCATGACTCATTTGGGTTACTGGCCCAACACTCTAACCACTAGACTACCTGCATGACTCATTTGGGTTACTGGCCCAACACTCTAACCACTAGACTACCTGCATGACTCATTTGGGTTATTGGCCCAACACTCTAGCCACTAGGCTACCTGCATGACTCATTTGGGTTACTGGCCCAACACTCTAACCACTAGACTACCTGCATGACTCATTTGGGTTACTGGCCCAACACTCTAGCCACTAGGCTACCTGCCGCCACATGCTTATTTCTGAAGATTAAAGAGTTGGAGCTGTGGCTGAAAGGTGGCTGGTTCGAATCCCAGAGCTGGAAAAAACAGGCGGGAGGAATTGATCTGACCACTGGAGGGCTGCTGGGTTCACATCCTCAAAACATTAACCTTTCGTTGATCAGAACTCTAGAGGTTCTTCTTCACTGAACCCAAAAATATATATTTCACTTTTATTGATTTCATATTTTAAGGAAGTGATAGAAGCCTTTTTGGCTCTATAAGGAACCTTCTTTTCTAAGAGTGTATAATAAACACGTTTTTCTTTTGATTATTTAATTATCTACATCATGTTATTTAAGTTATCCCTTTGGAGCGCAACATCACGTTGGTAAAAAATAATCCTACATTGGGCGTGGCTATAAATTGGGCAACTGAAGGCGCAACTCAGCTGTGCTAGACAATCTGGACCCTCTCCTTCTAAAACTATCCGCCGTCATTGCTGCAACCCCTTTAACCAGCCTGTTCAACCTCTCTTTTGTATCGTCCGTGATCCCTAAAGATTGGAAAGCTGCCGCGGTCATCCCCCTCTTCAAAGGTGGTGACACCCTAGACCCAAACTGTTACAGACCTATATCCATCCTGCCATTCCTATCTAAAGTCTTCGAAAGCCAAGTTAATAAACAGATCACTGACCATTTCGAATCCCACTGTACCTTCTCCGCTGTGCAATCCGGCTTCCGAGCCGGTCACGGGTGCACCTCAGCCACGCTCAAGGTACTAAACGACATCATAACCGCCATCGATAAAATACAGTACTGTGCAGCCGTCTTCATCGACCTGGCCAAGGCTTTCGACTCTGTCAATCACCGTATTCTTATCGGCAGACTCAATAGCCTTGGTTTTTCTAATGACTGCCTCGCCTGGTTCACCAACTACTTTGCAGACAGAGTTCAGTGTGTCAAATCGGAGGGCATGTTGTCCAGCATTCTCTATGGGGGTACCACAGGGTTCAATTCTCGGGTCGACTCTTTTCTCTGTATATATCAATGATGTCGCTCTTGCTGCGGGCGATTCCCTGATCCACCTCTACGCAGACGACACCATTCTGTATACTTCTGGCCCTTCCTTGGACACTGTGCTAACTAACCTCCAAACGAGCTTCAATGCCATACAACACTCCTTCCGTGGCCTCCAACTGCTCTTAATGCTAGTAAAACCAAATGCATGCTTTTCAACCGTTCGCTGCCCGCACCCGCCCGTCCGACTAGCATCACCACCCTGGACGGCTCCGACCTAGAATATGTGGACAACTATAAATACCTAGGTATCTGGCTAGACTGTAAACTCTCCTTCCAGACTCATATTAAACATCTCCAATCCAAAATTAAATCTAGAATCGGCTTCCTATTTCGCAACAAAGCCTCCTTCACTCACGCCGCCAAACAAACCCTCGTAAAACTGACTATCCTACCGATCCTCAATTTCGGCAATGTAATTTACAAAATAGCCTCCAACATTCTACTCAGCAAACTGGATGCAGTCTATCACAGTGCCGTCCATTTTGTCACCAAAGCCCCATATACCACCCACCACTGTGACCTGTATGCTCTCGTCGGCTGGCCCTCGCTACATATTCGTCACCAAACCCACTGGCTCCAGGTCATCTATAAGTCTATGCTAGGTAAAGCTCCACCTTATCTCAGTTCACTGGTCACGATAACAACATCCACCCGTAGCACACCTTCCAGCAGGTATATCTCACTGATCATCCCCAAATTCAACACCTTCTTTGGCCGCCTTTCCTTCCAGTTCTCTGCTGCCAGTGACTGGAACGAATTGCAAAAATCGCTGAAATTGGAGACTTTTATTTCCCTCACCAACTTTAAACATCAACTGTCTGAGCAGCTAACCGATCGCTGCAGCTGTACATAGTCCATCTGTAAATAGCCCACCCAATCTACCTACCTCATCCCCATACTGTTTATATTTTATTTACTTTTCTGCTCTTTTGCACACCAGTATCTCTACTTGCACACCATCATCTGCTCATTTATCACTCTAGTGTTAATCTGCTAAATTGTAATTATTCGCTCCTATGGCCTATTTATTGCCTACCTCCTCATGCCTTTTGCACACAATGTATATAGACTTTCTTTTTTCTACTGTGTCATTGACTTGTTTATTGTGTTATTGGCTTGTTTATTGTTTACTCCATGTGTAACTCTGTGTTGTTGTCTGTTGCAAATGAGAACTTGTTCTCAACTAGCCTACTTGTTAAAGGTGAAATAAAATAAATAATAATAAAATATAGGGCGTAATATGTGTTCCATGGAAATGAACATTGTATGCAACGTTGTAGCAACATTATTGGCAAGGGACTTGATGCTACAATGCCAAAGCTATTTAGAGTTGTTAAACGGGTTTGAAGAGTGTGTTGATGTAACGGTTATATTGTCAAAATTCTGCTTGTAAAAACGATCAGAATTGGTTAAAACAATATGCATTCCATTATATTAGTCAATAATTAAGAGTAGGCAAAGTGGTCGTGTCATGAAAATTCTATCAAATGTCTTACATTGCAACGAGTACAGTCAGGGTGCCGCGGAACCCCTGCAGTACCTCCACAGACCCCGGATTGAGAACCCCTGCAGTACCTCCACAGACCCCGGATTGAGAACCCCTGCAGTACCTCCACAGACCCCGGATTGAGAACCCCTGCAGTACCTCCACAGACTCCGGATTGAGAACCCCTGCAGTACCTCCACAGACCCCGGATTGAGAACCCCTGCAGTACCTCCACAGACCCCAGATTGAGAACCCCTGCAGTACCTCCACAGACCCCGGATTGAGAACCCCTGCAGTACCTCCACAGACCCCGGATTGAGAACCCCTGCAGTACCTCCACAGACCCCGGATTGAGAACCCCTGCAGTACCTCCACAGACCCCGGATTGAGAACCCCTGCAGTACCTCCACAGACCCCGGATTGAGAACCCCTGCAGTACCTCCACAGACCCCGGATTGAGAACCCCTGCAGTACCTCCACAGACCCCGGATTGAGAACCCCTGCAGTACCTCCACAGACCCCGGATTGAGAACCCCTGCAGTACCTCCACAGACCCCGGATTGAGAACCCCTGCAGTACCTCCACAGACCCCGGATTGAGAACCCCTGCAGTACCTCCACAGACCCCGGACTGAGAACCCCAGCAGTACCTCCACAGACCCCGGATTGAGAACCCCTGCAGTGCCTCCGCAAACCCCGGACTGAGAACCCCTGCAGTACCTCCACAGACCCCGGATTGAGAACCCTTGCAGTACCTCCACAGACCCCGGACTGAGAACCCCTGCAGTACCTCCACAGACCCCGGATTGAGAACCCCTGCAGTACCTCCACAGACCCCGGACTGAGAACCCCTGCAGTACCTCCACAGACCCCGGATTGAGAACCCCTGCAGTACCTCCACAGACCCCGGATTGAGAACCCCTGCAGTACCTCCACAGACCCCGGATTGAGAACCCCTGCAGTACCTCCACAGACCCCGGATTGAGAACCCCTGCAGTACCTCCACAGACCCCGGATTGAGAACCCCTGCAGTACCTCCACAGACCCCGGATTGAGAACCCCTGCAGTACCTCCACAGACCCCAGATTGAGAACCCCTGCAGTACCTCCACAGACCCCGGACTGAGAACCCCTGCAGTACCTCCACAGACCCCGGATTGAGAACCCCTGATTTAGCAGAAGCTTTTATCCAGAACAATTTAGTGCATTCATCTAAAGATAGCTATTTATTTTGGAAATGAACTTAATAATTCTTCCTAAAATGTCATCTTACCTCTTAACTTTGGTGTCATGTTCCCCAGAGAGACTCATTTTAGAGGCAGGACCCCCCTCCTCTCTCTCCCCAGAGAGACTCATTTTAGAGCACTGACCCCTAAACAGAGATCCAACATGTTGGTTGTGGTTAACACAGTGACAACTAAACAGAGATCCAACATGTTGGTTGTGGTTAACACAGTGACAACTAAACAGAGATCCAACATGTTGGTTGTGGTTAACACAGTGACAACTAAACAGAGATCCAGCATGTTGGTTGTGGTTAACACAGTAACAACTAAACAGAGATCCAGCATGTTGGTTGTGGTTAACACAGTGACAACTAAACAGAGATCCAGCATGTTGGTTGTGGTTAACACAGTGACAACTAAACAGAGATCCAACATGTTGGTTGTGGTTAACACAGTGACAACTAAACAGAGATCCAACATGTTGGTTGTGGTTAACACAGTGACAACTAAACAGAGATCCAGCATGTTGGTTGTGGTTAACACAGTGACAACTAAACAGAGATCCAACATGTTGGTTGTGGTTAACACAGTGACAACTAAACAGAGATCCAGCATGTTGGTTGTGGTTAACACAGTGACAACTAATCACTCATTGTCAAATGTTCTCATTATTCATTATCTCTTAGAAAAAAAACATTTACTAAAAGACATATCACGTGGTGATGGGAAAACGAGGCTTTCTGAACTTTTTGGGGATTTCACCAAATTGTACCTAAAATGCCATTGATAGATTTGAGTACTAATAAACCATATTTAGTTAGAATGTGGAGTTCTCTTTTAACCTCCAGGTTCACTGTTTTCAGAATCTATGCATCTGTGGTATTATTTAGGATACCAAAGACAGAATATTATCGTAGGCTACACTATATAAAACACATTATTTAAACAACAATTTAAACAACATTGGGAAGATTTAGGTTTCACAGAAAATAATTATTCAACTATAGCCAGGTTTCAATCTTGTGTCTATGTTGATGTCTGATCCAAATCCCCATCCCTACCTGCTGAGCTACCGCTCAGTCTCTACAAACTGGAAGACGTCAAACTAAATGTGTTAATACGGTGTCCAGTAGAGGTCTGATCCAAATCCCCGTCCCTACCTGCTGAGCTACCGTTCAGTCTCTACAAACTGGAAGACGTCAAACTAAATGTGTTAATACGGTGTCCAGTAGAGGTCTGATCCAAATCCCCGTCCCTACCTGCTGAGCTACCGTTCAGTCTCTACAAACTGGAAGACATCAAACTAAATGTGTTAATACGGTGTCCAGTAGAGGTCTGATCCAAATCCCCGTCCCTACCTGCTGAGCTACCGTTCAGTCTCTACAAACTGGAAGACATCAAACTAAATGTGTTAATACGGTGTCCAGTAGAGGTCTGATCCAAATCCCCGTCCCTACCTGCTGAGCTACCGTTCAGTCTCTACAAACTGGAAGACATCAAACTAAATGTGTTAATACGGTGTCCAGTAGAGGTCTGATCCAAATCCCCGTCCCTACCTGCTGAGCTACCGTTCAGTCTCTACAAACTGGAAGACATCAAACTAAATGTGTTAATACGGTGTCCAGTAGAGGTCTGATCCAAATCCCCGTCCCTACCTGCTGAGCTACCGTTCAGTCTCTACAAACTGGAAGACATCAAACTAAATGTGTTAATTTGGTGTCCAGTAGAGGTCTGATCCAAATCCCCGTCCCTACCTGCTGAGCTACCGTTCAGTCTCTACAAACTGGAAGACATCAAACTAAATGTGTTAATACGGTGTCCAGTAGAGGTCAGTGTTTGAAAGAGACTTTGACCACCGGCACCAGGTGGAAGTAAAAGACACACCCTCTCCCCTCAGCCCTCAAATTAAGTGTACACTTCTGATGCTGTATCATGACGTCTGACGAGTTTACATTTGCAGGGCAAGGGGCGAGGGAGGAAGGGATGAATTGTAGATGGAGCCCGGAAGGGCGCTCCATTCGTCCCACAACGATTGTGTTTTCAGCCACCAGTAGCTTGTAGGTGCTTTATAATCGCTACAGTCAATTATGGTTACATGTCTACTTAAATTAACTATATAATTATTAATATACGCCTACTGTATGATAGCTAGCAAATTAATTAGCTAACTAACGTTAGCCTGCCTAGCTGGAACTTCTGAAGGAAAATGTAAACAAACAAAAACATAAATACTTTTAAGAGACGTGTTTGTGCTGTCGTGCATTAGTAGCACAATTTCTAACTTATTTACATTCGTTTTTACTTCTCCATATTGACTTTGAGGTATTAAGTTTTCGCAGACTTTTCTTAGCGGATGTACAATCATCGCAAATTGAATTATGGGGAGTTTCAGGCCCCGAAGTGAAATTAATAGTACAGTTGCAAACTCGATCAACAACGAGGGCCGAGGGGCTCACGTTGCGATCTTCCCTTGCCTGACTATTCATCTGGACCGATGACCAAGATGGCCACGGAGATTCCCCAAGGGCATAAGGCGAGGGTAAGTGGAGGAGGGCCTGTCTTTTATGAGTTTCAAAAGCAGCCATGGTTAGAAAAAGCATGAGATCAAACGAAGTTTCGGACGTTATTGATCACTTGGTAATGTTATTTAGAAACTATCCATGTGTCACGATTCTTTAATGAAGGTGGCTCCCCTTCCTGTTCGGGTGGGCCTCGGCGGTCGTCGTCACCGGCCTACTTGCTACCACTGATCCTTTTTTCCCCTTTTCTGTTTATTGGTTTCACCTGTTTTGTGTTTGGTTAATTAGTTGGAATATATTACCCAGCAGGCCCGCCTGCTATTTGTGCGGGATTGTTTGTGTAACTAGGGTGCACATTTGAGGTATACGTGTTTAGAGGGTTTTGCTGGACTGTTGCAGTCCCCGGTTTTGGGGCATTTGTTTTGTGTGCGCCCTGTGTTTTGTGGGGTGGCTTATGTTCACCGTTAAGTGCATTAAATTAGCACTACCACTGAACTCTCTGCTTCCTGCGCCTGACTTCGCACCCACTACACCCAGATCGTTACACCATGGCTGTATTTCAAACACTTAAAGACACCCTCTCCCCTCAGCCCTCTAATTAGGTGGACACTTCTGATGACGTATCATGATGTATGATGAGTTGACACGTGCAGGGCAAAGGGCGAGGGAAGAATGAATTAATTTTAAATGGACCGCCCTTGCCCGGAAATGTGTCACTCATTCGTCCCACGGTTGTGTTTTCAGTCATCATTGTGACCGTTCTCTCTGCGTGGTGCGTGGGAAATGCATGTTACATCTTCAGCTGTTGTAGGAAAGATACACTTAAAACACGTGTAACCCTAAATTCCATCGCTATCGAGGAAACCAGGCACCAGAGTGACTTACAATACAATTGCCATATTGTAGTGTATTTTAGCTTTTAAAAGACTTCTTAAAAAATGTCAAACTTGATATTCCCTAACAATTTTATTTGAATGATTTTTATAATCCACATAATAATTCAACCTTCCTGTTGCTGCAGGATAATTTTTCTCCTGTGAGAAATTGGGTCAAATTAAGATATGGCATCTGTAAGTGCATTTATCTTAACCTTTCTCGCTCAGGGGTTCCGCTAGCGGAACACCCACAACATTCCGCTGCCTTCGCAGAGCGCGAAATTCAAAAAATATTTTTTTGAAATATTTAACTTCCACACATTAACAAGTCCAATACAGCAAATGAAAGATAAACATCTTGTGAATCCAGCCAACATGTCCGATTTTTAAAATGTTTTACCACGAAAACACAATATATATTTATGTTAGCTCACCACAATAGCCAAACACACAACGCTATTTATCCACCGCCAACATAGCTTTCACAAAAGCCACAAATAGAGATACAATTAATCACTAACCTTTGAAAACTTCATCAGATGACAGTCTTATAACATCATGTTACACAATACATTTATGTTTTGTTCGAAAATGTGCATATTTAGAGGTATAAAATCGTAGTTTCACATTGCAGCTACCGTCACAAATAGCACCAAAACAGCCAGAATAATTACAGAGAGCAACGTGAAATACATAAATACTCATCATAAAACATGTATGAAAAATACATGGTGTACAGCAAATGAAAGATAAACATCTTGTGAATCCAGCCAATATTTCCGATTTTTTAAGTGTTTTACAGCGAAAACACAATATAGCATTATATTAGCTTACCACAATAGCCAAACACACAAATGCATTTATTAGCAGCAAAAGGTAGCGATCGCAAAAACCAGCAAAAGATATAAAATGAATCACTAACCTTGACCAACTTCATCAGATGACAGTCTTATAACATCAGGTTATACAATACACTTATGTTTTGTTCGAAAATGTGCATATTTAGAGCTGCAAACCGTGGTTATACATTGTGAAAATGTAGCAACTTTTTCCAAGAATGTCCGGATATATTTCTGACACTCACCTAATCTGACCAAATAACTCATCATAAACTTTACATAAAAATACTTGTTGTATGGCAAATGAAAGATACACTGGTTCTTAATGCAACCGCTGTGTTAGATTTTTTTAAATAACTTTAGTACGACATACAGCTTGCGTTATTGCGAGACAGCTCCCTCTAAAAGGGCGGAGATTAGGACTAAACATTTCACACAAAAATACGAAATAACATCATAAATTGTTCTTACTTTTGCTGAGCTTCCATCAGAATCTTGTACAAGGACTCCTTGGTCTAGAATAAATCGTTGTTTGGTTTTAGAATGTCCTTTTCTCCTGTCGAATTAGCAACCTTAGCTAGCCAAGTGGCGCGAACATGTCCATCTTCACCTGACACAGAGAACGGAAAACTCCAAAAGTCCCGATAAACGTTGAATAATCTGATAAAACTCGGTTGAAAAAACATACTTTACGATGATATTATCACATGTATCAAATAAAATCAGAGCCGGAGATATTAGCCGTGTATACCGAACGCTTTTCAGAAGGCAATCTGGGGTTCCTTCTCGCGCCTTCGAAGACAATGACATTTCCAGACCTGTCACTCCAAAAGCTCTTATTTGACCTTAGATCAAGCTAGACACCCCATTTCACCTCCCACTGCCTGTTGACATCTAGTGGAAGGCGTATGAAGTGCATGTATATCGATAGATATAAGCCAGTTGAATAGGCAGGCCCTGGAACAGAGCCTCGATTTCAGATTTTTCACTTCCTGTCTGGAAGTTTGCAGCAAAATGAGCTCTGTTTTACTCACAGATATAATTCAAACAGTTTTAGAAACTTGAGAGTGTTTTCTATCCAATAGTAATAATAATATGCATATTGTACGATCTAGAACCGAGTACAAGGCCATTTCATTTGGGCACGATTTTTTCCCAAAGTGAAAATAGCGCCCCCTACACACTAACAGGTTTTAAGGTAGCTAAGTGAGACAACCACATCTCACATTCAAATATACACAATATGAACATCCCATTCCAGCTAAACATTGGATATAAAGCGTTTTGCAAAAAAACACTAATCTATTTATTAAAAATCTGAGATCAGTAATATTGAACAATATTTTCTGATTAAAAAACAAATGTGAAACATTTTTGGATATAGAATTTTGGAAATAAACGTAATAACGTAACAAATCTGTCATCTTACCTCTTAGCTTTGTTGTCATATTCCCCAGAGAGCCTTGTTTTAGAGGCAGGGCCCCCCTCCTCTCTCTCCCCAGAGAGACTTGTTTTAGAGGCAGGGCCTCCCTCCTCTTTCTCCCCAGAGAGACTCATTTTAGAGCACAAACACCTAAACAGAGATCCAGCATGATGGTTGTTATTGAATGACAATGTCAACTAATTATTGAATGTTTTTGAAACAGTCAGGTGATTTAATGCAATCAGATGAACATGTAGCTGTGACATTTCATCTCCATGGTAACTGTCAATAATAATAATAATAAGTCACTGTTTGTTAAGGTAGTTCTAGACAGTACAACAACAATAATAATAATAATAATAATAATAAGTCACTGTTTGTTAAGGTAGTTCTAGACAGTACAACAACAATAATAATAATAACAATAATAATAATAATAATAAGTCATTGTTTGTTAAGGTAGTTATAGACAGTACAGCAACAATAATAATAATAATAATAATAATAATAATAATAATAATAATAATAATGATAAGTCACTGTTTGTTAAGGTAGTTCTAGACAGTACAACAATAATAATAATAACAATAATAATAATAAGTCACTGTTTGTTAAGGTAGTTCTAGACAGTACAACAGCACAAGGCCATGTCTCACACTTATTTGTATTCACTAACAGCAGGCTATTTATTGTCTTTCAATCTGTTGTTTTCTAAACGTATCTGAGAACGTAGACAGAAGGGCTAAAACGGACATGATTGATCTGAGGGGAAATCTTTGATCCATTCAGAAAGGTTTTCAACAAGTAAGATATTTTAAATGATGTAAAGTAGGCTAGGTTATAATGTATAATATTGGGTTGTTAGTGATATGTAGATGTTATATTATGTAAAGTAGGCTAGGTTATAATGTATAATATTGGGTTGTTAGTGATATGTAGATGTTATATTATGTAAAGTAGACTAGGTTATAATGTATAATAGCAGGTTGTTGGTGATATGTAGATGTTATATTATGTAAAGTAGACTAGGTTATAATGTATAATAGTGGGTTGTTAGTGATATGTAGATGTTATATTATGTAAAGTAGACTAGGTTATAATGTATAATAGCAGTTTGTTAGTGATATGCAGATCAAGGTCTATACCTCGGCTATAGCCTACATATCATAGATGACCAGCCTAAACCTGTTCAGGTCAGTACACATAATGTTATAGTCCTACCAGTAGCAGGACAGAGAATGTACTGTATATAACCTACATATCATAGATGACCAGTCTAAACCTGTTCAGATCAGTTCACATAATGTTATAGTCCTACCAGTAGCAGGACAGAGAATGTACTGTATATAACCTACATATCATAGATGACCAGTCTAAACCTGTTCAGATCAGTTCACATAATGTTATAGTCCTACCAGTAGCAGGACAGAGAATGTACTGTATATAACCTACATATCATAGATGACCAGTCTAAACCTGTTCAGATCAGTTCACATAATGTTATAGTCCTACCAGTAGCAGGACAGAGAATGTACTGTATATAACCTACATATCATAGATGACCAGTCTAAACCTGTTCAGATCAGTTCACATAATGTTATAGTCCTACCAGTAGCAGGACAGAGAATGTACTGTATATAGCCTACATATCATAGATGACCAGCCTAAACCTGTTCAGGTCAGTTCACATAATGTTATAGTCCTACCAGTAGCAGGACAGAGAATGTACTGTATATAACCTACATATCATAGATGACCAGTCTAAACCTGTTCAGGTCAGTTCACATAATGTTATAGTCCTACCAGTAGCAGGACAGAGAATGTACTGTATATAACCTACATATCATAGATGACCAGTCTCAACCTGTTCCGATCTGTTCACATAAGCTATAAGTAGCTGGACTGATCACCTACACATCTGTTTTCAGTCTAAATTCCAGAGCATGTAGCCTAGGCCTGATATTTTCACAAAAATTTCTACAGACCTTCAGGTCGGTCAGCATGATAAAGGATCATATCTCATTTCCTACAGAGACCTTCAGGTCAGTCAGCATGATAAAGGATCATATCTAATTTCCTACAGAGACCTTCAGGTCAGTCAGCATGATAAAGGATCATATCTAATTTCCTACAGAGACCTTCAGGTCAGTCAGCATGATAAAGGATCATATCTCATTTCCTACAGAGACCTTCAGGTCAGTCAGCATGATAAAGGATCATATCTAATTTCCTACAGAGACCTTCAGGTCAGTCAGCATGATAAAGGATCATATCTAATTTCCTACAGAGACCTTCAGGTCAGTCAGCATGATAAAGGATCATATCTCATTTCCTACAGAGACCTTCAGGTCAGTCAGCATGATAAAGGATCATATCTCATTTCCTACAGAGACCTTCAGGTCAGTCAGCATGATAAAGGATCATATCTCCTTTCCTACAGAGATCTTCAGGTCAGTCAGCATGATAAAGGATCATATCTCATTTCCTACAGAGAGCACCAGGTCAGTCAGAATGATAAAGGATCATAACTCAAGCGTTGTCTGACCACAACCTAACTTTATAATAGTTCTATGTAGCCGATAGTAGACTTACCAGTCTGCACGTCTTTCCTTCAAATTAACACATGTATCCCACTTCTAATGTTCCTGACAAATGTTTGCCACTTTGTCAACAGCCATTTTATAACTGAGTAGGCTACAAACATACTTCTAATTTCCTATGAGGAAATCACATAACTTCTGACAGTCACATGATGCAGACGCCTGTTTTCTTGCAGAGGAAGTTGCCTCTATTACAAACTCCAAAAACCTTTTTAAATCTCAAATACAATACGAGTTTGAAAATAACTCCATTGTAGCAACGTTGTCCTGCAACAGGATGGTCAAATTAAGATCCTACATCTGTACAGAGATTGTCTTTTATCTAAACCAAGGCAGTTTAAGTTATTAGCAAGGAAGTCGCAACTGTCAGCTGCTGTAAACCTCTGTGATTGGATGTTATAGACCCCCATCTGAACCTTTTTTCCCTATGCTGTGGCCCTCACCAACTGGCCATCTGGCCCATAGAGAATAAAGGACTATGCTGTGGCCCTCACCAACTGGCCATCTGGCCCATAGAGAATAAAGGACTATGCTGTGGCCCTCACCAACTGGCCATCTGGCCCATAGAGACTAAAGGACTATGCTGTGGCCCTCAGCAACTGGCCACCTGGTCCATAGAGACTAAAGGACTATGCTGTGGCCCTCACCAACTGGCCATCTGGCCCATACAGACTAAAGGACTATGCTGTGGCCCTCACCAACTGGCCATCTGGCCCATAGAGACTAAAGGACTATGCTGTGGCCCTCACCAACTGGCCATCTGGTCCATAGAGACTAAAGGACTATGCTGTGGCCCTCACCAACTGGCCCATAGAGACTAAAGGACTATGCTGTGGCCCTCACCAACTGGCCATCTGGCCCATAGAGACTAAAGGACTATGCTGTGGCCCTCACCAACTGACCCTCTGGCTCATAGAGACTAAATGACTATGCTGTGGCCCTCACCAACTGGCCATCTGGCCCATAGAGACTAAAGGACTATGCTGTGGCCCTCACCAGCTGGCCACCTGGCCCATAGAGACTAAAGGACTATGCTGTGGCCCTCACCAACTGGCCATCTGGCCCATAGAGACTACAGGACTATGCTGTGGCCCTCACCAACTGGCCATCTGGCCCATAGAGACTAAAGGACTATGCTGTGGCCCTCACCAACTGGCCATCTGGCCCATAGAGACTAAAGGAGTATGCTGTGGCCCTCACCAACTGGCCATCTGGCCCATAGAGACTGAAGGACTATGCTGTGGCCCTCACAAACTGGCCACCTGGCCCACAGAAACTAAAGGACTATGCTGTGGCCCTCACCAACAGGCCATCTGGCCCATAGAAACCAAAGGACTATGCTGTGGCCCTCACCAACTGGCCACCTGGCCCATAGAGACTAAAGGACTATGCTGTGGCCCTCACCAACTGGCCATCTGGCCCATAGAGACTAAAGGACTATGCTGTGGCCCTCACCAACTGGCCATCTGGCCCATAGAAAATAAAGGACTATGCTGTGGCCCTCACCAACTGGCCTACTGGCCCATACAGACTAAAGGACTATGCTGTGGCCCTCACCAACTGGCCATCTGGCCCATAGAGACTAAAGGACTATGCTTTGGCCCTCACAAACTGGCCACGTGGCCCATAGAATCTAAAGGACTATGCTGTGGCCCTCACCAACTGGCCATCTGGCCCATAGAGACTAAAGGACTATGCTGTGGCCCTCACCAACTGGCCATCTGGCCCATAGAGACTAAATGACTATGCTGTGGCCCTCACCAACTGGCCATCTGGCCCATAGAAACTAAAGGACTATGCTGTGGCCCTCACCAACTGGCCTACTGGCCCATAGAGACTAAAGGACTATGCTGTGGCCCTCAACAACTGGCCATCTGGCCCAGAGAGACTAAATGACTATGCTTTGGCCCTCACCAACTGACCACCTGGCCCATAGAGACTAAAGGACTATGCTGTGGCCCTCACCAACTGGCCATCTGGCCCATAGAGACTAAAGGACTATGCTGTGGCCCTCACCAACTGGCCATCTGGCCCATAGAGACTGAAGGACTATGCTGTGGCCCTCACAAACTGGCCACCTGGCCCATAGAGACTAAAGGACTATGCTGTGGCCCTCACCAACTGGCCATCTGGCCCATAGAGACTAAAAGACTATACTGTGGCCCTCACCAACTGGCCATCTGGCCCATAGAGACTAAATGACTATGCTGTGGCCCTCACCAACTGGCCATCTGGCCCATAGAGACTAAATGACTATGCTGTGGCCCTCACCAACTGGCCATCTGGCCCATAGAGACTAAAGGACTATGCTGTGGCCCTCACCAACTGGCCATCTGGCCCATAGAGACTAAAGGACTATGCTGTGGCCCTCACCAACTGGCCATCTGGCCCGTAGAGACTAAAGGACTATGCTGTGGCCCTCACCAACTGGCCATCTGGCCCATATAGACTAAAGGACTATGCTGTGGCCCTCACCAACTGGCCATCTGGCCCATAGACACTAAAGGACTATGCTGTGGCCCTCACTAACCGGACATCTGGCCCATAGAGACTAAAGGACTATGCTGAGGCCCTCACCAACTGGCCATCTGGCCCATAGAGACTAAAGGACTATGTTGTGGCCCTCACCAACCGGACATCTGGCCCATAGAGACTAAAGGACTGTAAACTCTATGCTGCACACCACATCAAGCCTTCTCTGTGGGGAAGGAATTGGGAAGGTAGAAAGATAACAGTGAATATGAGACATGGAGGAAGGTAGAAAGGTAACAGTGAATATGAGACATGGGGAAGGTAGAAAGATAACAGTGAATATGAGACATGGGGGAAGGTATTGGGAAGGTAGAAAGATAACAGTGAATATGAGACATGGGGGAAGGTATTGGGAAGATAGAAAGATAACAGTGAATATGAGACATGGGGAAGGTAGAAAGATAACAGTGAATATGAGACATGGAGGAAGGTAGAAAGGTAACAGTGAATATGAGACATGGGGAAGGTATTGGGAAGGTAGAAAGATAACAGTGAATATGAGACATGGGGAAGGTAGAAAGATAACAGTGAATATGAGACATGGAGGAAGGTATTGGGAAGGTAGAAAGATAACAGTGAATATGAGACATGGAGGAAGGTATTGGGAAGGTAGAAAGATAACAGTGAATATGAGACATGTGGAAGGTATTGGGAAGGCAGAAAGATAACAGTGAATATGAGACATGGGGGAAGGTATTGGGAAGGTAGAAAGATAACAGTGAATATGAATATGTAGTTTAGACATGTTGTCTCCTTCTAGTGTTCTTATAAAGCTGTGTTGTGTAGTTTATACATGTTGTCTCCTTCTTCTAGTGTTCTTATAAAGCTGTGTCGTGTAGTTTTTACATGTTGTCTCCTTCTTCTAGTGTTCTTATAAAGCTGTGTCGTGTAGTTTTTACATGTTGTCTCCTTCTTCTAGTGTTCTTATAAAGCTGTGTTGTGTAGTTTATACATGTTGTCTCCTTCTTCTAGTGTTCTTATAAAGCTGTGTCGTGTAGTTTATACATGTTGTCTCCTTCTTCTAGTGTTCTTATAAAGCTGTGTTGTGTAGTTTATCAGCTGGTTTACTGAAACTGTCACATCTGCCCCCCCCCCACCTTGAGGGCGCCAGGGGCTGACCTGCATCACCACTCCTATCATCCATTACGCACATCTGCTTTCACGCGCATCAACGATGTTGGACTCACCTGGACTCCCTCATCACCTGTTTATTTCCTCCTGTCACGTTCCTGACCTGTTTTCTGTTGTTTTGTATGTGTTTAGTTGGTCAGGACGTGAGCTGGGTGGGAATTCTATGTTGTGTGTCTAGTTTGTCTGTTTCTATGTCAGCCTAGTGTGGGTTCTCAATCAGAGACAGATGGTAGTCGTTGTCTCTGATTGAGACTCATATATAGGAGGCTTGTTTTGTGTTGGGATTTTGTGGGTGTTTGTTACCTGTCTCTGTGTTTGTGTTCTGCACCAGATAGGTCTGTATCGGTTTTGCACGTTTGTTATTTTGTAGGTTGTTTGTAGTGTTTCACTTGTGTTTGTATTAAACATGTTTAACACTAGCCGCGCTGCATTTTGGTCCTCTCCTTCACCCCTGGAAGAAAACCTTTACAGAAACACCCACCAAACCCGGACCAAGCAGCGTGGCAACGGGCAGCAGCAACAGCAGCAGCAGTACAAGGAGGAATGGACATGGGAGGAGATTCTGGACGGAGAAGGACCATGGGCAGAGCCAGAGGAGTGTCGCCGTCCCAAAGCGGAGCTGGAGGCATCAAAAGCGGAGAGGCGTCATTATGAGGCGCTTGCAAGGCAGAGTGGCTGGAAACCCGAGAGGCTCACCCAAAAATTTCTTGGGGGGGGGGGCTAAAGGGGAGTGTGGCGAAGCCAGGTTGGATACCTGAGCCAACTCCCCGGGCTTACCGTGGAGTGAGAGGGCGTCGTACTGGTCAGACACCGTGTTATGCGGTAAAGCGCACGGTGTCCCCAGTACGCGTGCTTAGCCCAGTGCGGGCTATTCCACCTTGCCGCACTGGGAGGGCTAGGTTGGGCATCGAGCTGGATGTCATGAAGCCGGCCCAACGTATCTGGTCTCCAGTACGTCTCCTCGGGCCGGCGTACATGGCACCAGCCTTACAGGTGGTGTCCCCGGTTCGCCTGCATAGCCCAGTGTGGGTTGTTCCACCTCGCCGCACTGGCAGGGCTACGGGGACCATTCAACCTGGTAAGGTTGGAGAGGCTCGGTGCTCAAGAGCGCGTGTCCTCCTTCACGGTCCGGTATATCCGGCGCCACCTTCCCGCCCCAGCCCAGTACCACCAGTGCCTACACCACGCACCAGGCTTCCAGTGCATCGCCAGAGCCCTGTTCCTCCTCCCCGCACTCGCCCTGAGGTGCGTGCCCTCAGCCCGGTACCTCCAGTTCCGGCACCACGCATCAGGCCTATAGTGCGTCTCAGCCGGCCAGAGTCTGCCGTCTGCCCAGCGGTGCCTGAACTGCCCGTCTGCCCAGCGGAGCCTGAACTGCCCGTCTGCCCAACGCCGTTTGAACCATCCGTCTGCCCAGCGCCGTCTGAGCCATCCGTCTGCCCAGCGCCGTCTGAGCCATCCGTCTGCCCAGCGCCGTCTGAGCCATCCGTCTGCCCAGCGCCGTCTGAGCCATCCGTCTGCCCAGCGCCGTCTGAGCCATCCGTCTGCCCAGCGCCGTCTGAGCCATCCGTCTGCCCAGCGCCGTCTGAGCCATCCGTCTGCCCAGCGCCGTCTGAGCCATCTGTCTGCCCAGCGCCATCTGAGTCACCCAAGCCACGAGCCATTAGAGCCGCCCGTCTGTCCCGAGCCATTAGAGCCGTCCGTCAGTCAGGAGCCGCTAGAGCCGTCCGTCAGTCAGGAGCCGCCAGAGCCGCCAGCCAGTCAGGAGCCGCCAGAGCCGCCAGCCAGTCAGGAGCTGCCAGAGACGCCAGCCAGTCAGGAGCTGCCAGAGACGCCAGCCAGTCAGGAGCTGCCAGAGACGCCAGCCAGTCAGGAGCTGCCAGAGACGCCAGCCAGTCAGGAGCTGCCAGAGACGCCAGCCAGTCAGGAGCTGCCAGAGACGCCAGCCAGTCAGGAGCTGCCAGAGACGCCAGCCAGTCAGGAGCTGCCAGAGACGCCAGCCAGTCATGAGCTGCCCTACAGTCATGAGCTGCCCTACAGGCATGAGCTGCCCTACAGTCATGAGCTGCCCTCCAGTCATGAGCTGCCCTCCAGTCATGAGCTGCCCTCCAGTCATGAGCTGCCCTCCAGTCATGAGCTGCCCTCCAGTCATGAGCTGCTCTCCAGTCATGAGCTGCCACTCAGTCCGGAGCTGCCACTAGTCCGGAGTTGTCCCTCTGTCCTGAGCTACCTCTCTGTCCTGGGCTACCTCTCTGTCCTGAGCTACCTCTTTGTCCTGAACTACCTCTTTGTCCTGAACTACCTCTCTGTCCTGAGTTGTCTCCTCTATTGTAGAGGGGAGTTGGTGAAGGTTCCTGGACCATGGTCGGGGGCGAGGGTCGCCACTCAAGGGACGCTAAGGAGGTGGACAAAGACAATGGTGGAGTGGTGCCCTCGTCCACCGCCGGAGCCGCCACCGCGGACAGATGCCCACCCAGACCCTCCCCTTGAGTTTTAGGGGTGCGCCCGGAGTTCGCACCTTGAGGGGGAGGTTCTGTCACGTTCCTGACCTGTTTTCTGTTGTTTTGTATGTGTTTAGTTGGTCAGGACGTGAGCTGGGTGGGAATTCTATGTTGTGTGTCTAGTTTGTCTGTTTCTCCCCTATATTTGTCAGTTCCCTGCTCTGTTCCCCGCTCTGTTCCCTGCTCAGTTCCCCGCTCAGTTCCCTGCTGTGTTCCCCGCTCAGTTCCCCGCTCTGTTCCCCGCTCAGTTCCCCGCTCTGTTCCCCGTTCTGTTCCCCGCTCTGTTCCCCGCTCTGTTCCCCGCTCAGTTCCCCGCTCTGTTCCCCGCTCTGTTCCCCGCTCTGTTCCCCGCTCTGTTCCCCGCTCTGTTCCCCGCTCTGTTCCCCGCTCTGTTCCCTGCTCTGTTCCCTGCTCTGTTCCCCGCTCTGTTCCCCGCTCTGTTCCCTGCTCTGTTCCCTGCTGCTGCATTGATTGTTTTTGTCTGTTACTCGTTTGCTGACGCTGTTCCTGTCTCCTTCCATGTCCGTTAAATATTAAATGTTTGATATTGATATTTGAATGGGGGAAACCTGCTTCGTCTCTCCAGCGTCATGTGACAGAAACTCTGGTTAGTAGGAGGTGAAGACAATGAATGATCTCAGATCCTTAAACTATTCAGCTTTAACCAGTATTGTTCATGTTGCCATGGAGACAAACAATGTGCCTAAATACTTAAATAGAATGAGAAGTGGAGACTTATAATAAACCAGTAGACTACATCTCTCTCACACTCAACACGCACACATACGCACAACCTCACACGAACGCACAACCTCACACGAACAGACAACCTCACACATACGCACAACCTCACACGAACACACAACCTCACACGCACACAGAACCTCACACGAACACACAACCTCACACGCACGCACAAGCTCACACGAACACACAACCTCACACGAACACACAAGCTCACACGTACACACAACCTCACACGAACACACAACCTCACACGAACACACAAGCTCACACGAACACACAACCTCACACAAACACACAAGCTCACACGAACACACAACCTCACACGAACACACAAGCTCACACGAACACACAACCTCACACGAACACACAACCTCACACAAACACACAACCTCACACGAACACAGAACCTCACACGCACACACAACCTCACACAAACACACAACCTCACACGAACACACAACCTCACACGCACACAGAACCTCACACGAACACACAACCTCACACGAACACACAACCTCACACGAACACAGAACCTCACACGAACACACAACCTCACACGAACACACAACCTCACACGAACACACAACCTCACACGAACACAGAACCTCACACGCACACACAACCTCACACGAACACACAACCTCACACGAACACACAACCTCACACGAACACAGAACCTCACACGAACACACAACCTCACACGAACACACAACCTCACACGAACACAGAACCTCACACGAACACACAACCTCACACGAACACACAACCTCACACGAACACACAACCTCACACGAACACACAACCTCACACGCACACACAACCTCACACGAACACACAACCTCAACCACCTCACACGAACACACAACCTCACACGAACACAGAACCTCACACGAACACACAACCTCACATGAACACACAACCTCACACGAACACACAACCTCACACGAACACAGCAATAGTTTCCTCAGTCACGTGATCTTCATTCACTTCGCTCATTTAGCAGTTTTTAATTCCAAAGTTCTTCTTTACAGTTTAACTTTTTTCAGGCTAGGGGGCAGTATTCGGAGGTTTGGATGACTGAGGTGCCCAAAGTAAACTGCCTGTTACTCAGGCCCAGAAGCTAGGATATGCATAGTAGTATTGGATAGAAAACACTCTATAGTTTTGAAAACTGTTAGAATAATGTCTGTGAGTATAACAGAACTGATATGGCAGGCGAAAACCCGAGGACAAAAAAATTCGTCTCAACAGTGATTACTATACCTGTCAATGGGAATATAAAAGGAAGTCCTCCTAGATTGCAGTTCCTAGGGCTTCCACTAGATGTCATCCGTCTTTAGAAAGAGTTTCAGGCTGGTTTTTGGAAAAATGAGCTAGAATTTGTCATTTTTCTAAGTGGCTCCCATTTTGGCTGTATAGCGCGTTCCGGTGAATGTGTGTACTTTGTTGTTTATCTCCGGTAATGACAATAACAATTCTCCGTCTTAAATTGTATCATTTATTTATGTATTAGGGTGCCTGAGGTTTGATTTATAAACGTTGTTTGACTTGTTTGGAGAAGTTTATTGGTAACGTTTGGGATTCATTTTGATGGAGGGAAACCGGTGGATTATTGAATGAAGTGTGCCAGCTAAACTGAGTTTTTGGGGATATAAAGAAGGACTTTATCGAACAAAAGGACCATTTGTGATGTCGCTGGGACCTTTTGGAGTGCCAACCGAAGAAGACCTTCAAAGGTAAGTGATTTATTTTATTGCTATTTCTGACTTTCGTGATGCATCTGCCTGTTTGGAAAATGTTTTCAATGTATTTGTGTGCTGGGCGCTATCCTCAGATAATCAATCGCATGGTGTGCTTTCGCCATAAAGACTTTTTGAAATCTGACACAGCGGCTGGATTAACAAGAAGTTAAGCTTTTAACTCATGTATAACACTTGTATTTTCATGAATGTTGAATATTACTATTTCTTTAATTTGAATTTTGTGTTCTGCAATTTCACCGGAAGTTGTCGAGATGGGACACTAGCGTCCAACTGATCCACAAGAAGTTAATTGATGTCCTTTCCTTTAATCAATGTATATTCCTCCCTTTTTTAATCACATTTTTCCCCGCTCAGACATCTGTCTTGAGTCCTTTTCTGCCATCCATGACGATATTAACTCTCTTTCCCTAGCTAGCTCCACTATGCACTTGCCTCAATACACTGTGCCAACAGTAGCCTAGCACTAATGACTTAGTGTTACTACCATTTAGTGAAAGGATGGAATGACTTAGTGTTACTACCATTTAGTGAAAGGATGGAATGACTTAGTGTTACTACCATTTAGTGAAAGGATGGAATGACTTAGTGTTACTACCATTTAGTGAAAGGATGGAATGACTTAGTGTTACTACCATTTAGTGAAAGGATGGAATGACTTAGTGTTACTACCATTTAGTGAAAGGATGGAATGACTTAGTGTTACTACCATTTAGTGAAAGGATGGAATGACTTAGTGTTACTACCATTTAGTGAAAGGATGGAATGACTTAGTGTTACTACCATTTAGTGAAAGGATGGAATGACTTAGTGTTACTACCATTTAGTGAAATGATGGAATGACTTAGTGTTACTACCATTTAGTGAAAGGATGGAATGACTTAGTGTTACTACCATTTAGTGAAAGGATGGAATGACTTAGTGTTACTACCATTTAGTGAAAGGATGGAATGACTTAGTGTTACTACCATTTAGTGAAATGATGGAATGACTTAGTGTTACTACCATTTAGTGAAAGGATGGAATGACTTAGTGTTACTACCATTTAGTGAAAGGATGGAATGACTTAGTGTTACTACCATTTAGTGAAAGGATGGAATGACTTAGTGTTACTACCATTTAGTGAAAGGATGGAATGACTTAGTGTTACTACCATTTAGTGAAAGGATGGAATGACTTCAGAGTGTTACTAACATCATATCAAACATAAAACATGTACAAATTATATTTTTATTTTACTGAACAAGAAATTATGCAACAATTTCAAAGATCTTACTGAGTCACAGTTCATATAAGGACATCAGTCAGTTGAAATACTAAATTCATTAGGCCCTAATCTATGGATTTCACATGACTGGGAACACAGATATACATCTGTTTGTCAGATACCTTAATAAAACAGTAGGAGTGTGGATCAGAAAACCAGTCAGTATCTGGTATGACCACCATTTGCCTCATGCAGCACGACACATCTCCTTCACATAGAGTTGATCAGGCTGTTGATTGTGGCCTGTGGAATGTTGTCCGCCTCCTCTTCAATGGCCGTGCAAAGTTGCTGGATATTGGTGGGAACTGGAACACGCTGTCGTACACGTCTATCCAGAGCATCCCAAACAGGCTCAATAGGTGACATGTCTGGTGAATAGGTATGTTAGGTTCAGGAGTGGCCTGAAGGTATGTTAGGTTCAGCAGTGGCCTGAAGGTATGTTAGGTTCAGGAGTGGCCTGAAGGTATGTTAGGTTCAGCAGTGGCCTGAAGGTATGTTAGGTTCAGGAGTGGCCTGAAGGTATGTTAGGTTCAGCAGTGGCCTGAAGGTGTGTTAGGTTCAGGAGTGGCCTGAAGGTGTGTTAGGTTCAGGAGTGGCCTGAAGGTGTGTTAGGTTCAGCAGTGGCCTGAAGGTATGTTAGGTTCAGGAGTGGCCTGAAGGTGTGTTAGGTTCAGGAGTGGCCTGAAGGTGTGTTAGGTTCAGGAGTGGGTTGCTGAGGTTCAGGAGTGGCCTGAAGGTATGTTAGGTTCAGCAGTGGGTTGCTGAGGTTCAGCAGTGGCCTGAAGGTATGTTAGGTTCAGGAGTGGCCTGAAGGTATGTTAGGTTCAGGAGTGGCCTGAAGGTATGTTAGGTTCAGGAGTGGCCTGAAGGTATGTTAGGTTCAGCAGTGGCCTGAAGGTATGTTAGGTTCAGGAGTGGCCTGAAGGTGTGTTAGGTTCAGGAGTGGCCTGAAGGTGTGTTAGGTTCAGCAGTGGCCTGAAGGTATGTTAGGTTCAGGAGTGGCCTGAAGGTATGTTAGGTTCAGGAGTGGCCTGAAGGTGTGTTAGGTTCAGGAGTGGCCTGAAGGTGTGTTAGGTTCAGGAGTGGGTTGCTGAGGTTCAGCAGTGGCCTGAAGGTGTGTTAGGTTCAGGAGTGGCCTGAAGGTGTGTTAGGTTCAGGAGTGGGTTGATGAGGCTCAGCAGTGGCCTGAAGGTGTTAGGTTCAGGAGTGGCCTGAAGGTGTGTTAGGTTCAGGAGTGGGTTATTGAGGTTCAGGAGTGACCTGAAGGTGTGTTAGGTTCAGGAGTGGGTTATTGAGGTTCAGGAGTGGCCTGAAGGTATGTTAGGTTCATCAGTGGGTTGCTGAGGCTCAGCAGTGGCCTGAAGGTGTGTTAGGTTCAGGAGTGGCCTGAAGGTGTGTTAGGTTCAGGAGTGGGTTATTGAGGTTCAGGAGTGGCCTGAAGGTGTGTTAGGTTCAGGAGTGGGTTGCTGAGGCTCAGCAGTGGCCTGAAGGTGTGTTAGGTTCAGGAGTGGCCTGAAGGTGTGTTAGGTTCAGGAGTGGCCTGAAGGTGTGTTAGGTTCAGGAGTGGGTTGCTGAGGCTCAGCAGTGGCCTGAAGGTGTTAGGTTCTGAACAAATAGAGCAGAAACTGAAACGGACATCCAGAAAAAGCTCAAACCAAATTTATTCAACCCACAAGCATGTATTTATACCTTCTGACTAGGAAGAGTTGCCACCTTGCATGTCTAAGATAAACACACCTTCTCTGTTAGGCAGAAACACAATAGCTTCCTCGCACTGGTATGGACATTGCCTGCCTAAGTCTAGAAACCTCATGGGCGGTGTGTCTGTATGGGATAGGACTGTAGTCAGAGGGTTTTCAGGGTGGGCCCCTATGGACCCCCTCCCAGCAGTGTGTGATGGGATAGGACTGTAGTCAGAGGGTTTTCAGGGTGGGCCCCTATGGACCCCCTCCCAGCAGGGTGTGATGGGATAGGACTGTAGTCAGATGGTTTTCAGGGTGGGCCCCTATGTCCCCCCTCCCAGCAGGGTGTGATGGGATAGGACTGTAGTCAGAGGGTTATCAGGGTGGGCCCCTATGGCCCCCCTCCCAGCAGTGTCTGTATGGGATAGGACTGTAGTCAGAAGGTTTTCAGGGTGGGCCCCTATGGCCCCCCTCCCAGCAGGGTGTGATGGGATAGGACTGTAGTCAGAGGGTTTTCAGGGTGGGCCCCTATGGCCCCCCTCCCAGCAGGGTGTGATGGGATAGGACTGTAGTCAGAGGGTTTTCAGGGTGGGCCCCTATGGCCCCCATCCCAGCGGTGTCTGTATGGGATAGGACTGTAGTCAGAAGGTTTTCAGGGTGGGCCCCTATGGGACCCCCTCCCAGCAGTGTCTGTATGGGATAGGACTGTAGTCAGAAGGTTATCAGGGTGGGCCCCTATGGCCCCCCTCCCAGCAGGGTGTGATGGGATAGGACTGTAGTCAGATGGTTTTCAGGGTGGGCCCCTATGTCCCCCCTCCCAGCAGGGTGTGATGGGATAGGACTGTAGTCAGAGGGTTTTCAGGGTGGGCCCCTATGGCCCCCCTCCCAGCAGTGTGTGATGGGATAGGACTGTAGTCAGAAGGTTTTCAGGGTGGGCCCCTATGGACCCCCTCCCAGCAGTGTGTGATGGGATAGGACTGTAGTCAGATGGTTTATCAGGGTGGGCCCTATGGCCCCCCTCCCAGCAGTGTCTGTATGGGATAGGACTGTAGTCAGAAGGTTTTCAGGGTGGGCCCCTATGGCCCCCTCCCAGCAGTGTGTGATGGGATAGGACTGTAGTCAGAG
>NW_024061688.1:0-99868 GCF_016432855.1 Salvelinus namaycush | reverse complement strand
ACTGACATGGAGAGTAGTGGTTGGTGGTCTAATACTGACATGGAGAGTAGTGGTTGGTGGTCTATAATTCTGACATGGAGAGTAGTGTTGGTGGTCTATAATTCTGACATGGAGAGTAGTGGTTGGTGGTCTATAATACTGAGAGTAGTGGTTGGTGGTCTATATACTGAGAGTAGTGGTTGGTGGTAGTGGTTGGTTGTCTATAATACTGAAGAGTAGTGGTTGGTGGTCTATAATACTGAGAGTAGTGTTGGTGGTCTATAATATGAGAGTAGTGGTTGGTGGTCTATAATCCTGACATGGAGAGTAGTGGTTGGTGGTCTATAATACTGACATGGAGAGTAGTGGTGGTCAGGTCTTAATTCTGACATGGAGAGTTAGTGTTGGTGCGTCTATAATTCTGACATGGAGAGTAGTGGTTGGTGGTATTATAATACTGAGAGTAGTGGTTGGTGGTCTAATACTGAGAGTAGGGTTGGTGTCTATAATACTGACAGGGAGAGTAGTGGTTGGTGTCTATAATACTTGACATGGAGAGTAGTGGTTGGTGGTTCTATTAATACTGAGAGTAGTGGTTGGTGGGTCTCTAATACTGAGAGTAGTGGTGGTTGGGTCTATAAATACTGAAAGGGAGAGTAGTGGTTGGTTGCTATAATAATGACATGGAGAGTAGTGGTTGGTGGTCTATAATACTGAGAGTATGGTTGGTTTGTCTATAATACTGAGAGTAGTGGTTTGTGGTCTATAATACTGAGAGTAGTGGTTGGTTGGTCTATAATCTAACATGAGAGTAGTGGTTGGTGGTCTATAATACTGACATGGAGAGTAGTGGTTGGTGGTCTATAATTCTGACATGGAGAGTAGTGGTTGGTGGTCTATAATTCTGACATGGAGAGTAGTGGTTGGTGGTCTATAATACTGAGAGTAGTGGTTGGTGGTCTATAATACTGAGAGTAGTGGTTGGTGGTCTATAATACTGAGAGTAGTGATTGGTGGTCTATAATACTGAGAGTAGTGGTTGGTGGTCTATAATACTGAGAGTAGTGGTTGGTGGTCTATAATTCTGACATGGAGAGTAGTGGTTGGTGGTCTATAATACTGAGAGTAGTGGTTGGTGGTCTATAATACTGACATGGAGAGTAGTGGTTGGTGGTCTATAATACTGAGAGTAGTGGTTGGTGGTCTATAATACTGAGAGTAGTGGTTGGTGGTCTATAATACTGAGAGTAGTGGTTGGTGGTCTATAATACTGAGAGTAGTGGTTGGTGGTCTATAATACTGACATGGAGAGTAGTGGTTGGTGGTCTATAATACTGAGAGTAGTGGTTGGTAGTCTATAATACTGAGAGTAGTGGTTGGTGGTCTATAATACTGAGAGTAGTGGTTGGTGGTCTATAATACTGAGAGTAGTGGTTGGTGGTCTATAATACTGAGAGTAGTGGTTGGTGGTCTATAATACTGAGAGTAGTGGTTGGTGGTCTATAATACTGAGAGTAGTGGTTGGTGGTCTATAATACTGAGAGTAGTGGTTGGTGGTCTATAATTCTGACATGGAGAGTAGTGGTTGGTGGTCTATAATACTGAGAGGGAGAGTAGTGGTTGGTGGTCTATAATACTGAGAGTAGTGGTTGGTGGTCTATAATTCTGACAGGGAGAGTAGTGGTTGGTGGTCTATAATACTGAGAGTAGTGGTTGGTGGTCTATAATACTGAGAGTAGTGGTTGGTGGTCTATAATACTGAGAGTAGTGATTGGTGGTCTATAATACTGACAGGGAGAGTAGTGGTTGGTGGTCTATAATACTGACATGGAGAGTAGTGGTTGGTGGTCTATAATACTGAGAGTAGTGGTTGGTGGTCTATAATACTGAGAGTAGTCGTTGGTGGTCTATAATTCTGACATGGAGAGTAGTGGTTGGTGGTCTATAATACTGAGAGTAGTGGTTGGTGGTCTATAATACTGAGAGTAGTGGTTGGTGGTCTATAATACTGAGAGGGAGAGTAGTGGTTGGTGGTCTATAATACTGAGAGTAGTGGTTGGTGGTCTATAATACTGAGAGTAGTGGTTGGTGGTCTGTAATACTGAGAGTAGTGGTTGGTGGTCTATAATACTGAGAGTAGTGGTTGGTGGTCTATAATTCTGACATGGAGAGTAGTGGTTGGTGGTCTATAATACTGAGAGTAGTGGTTGGTGGTCTATAATACTGACATGGAGAGTAGTGGTTGGTGGTCTATAATACTGAGAGTAGTGGTTGGTGGTCTATAATGCTGAGAGTAGTGGTTGGTGGTCTATAATTCTGACATGGAGAGTAGTGGTTGGTGGTCTATAATACTGAGAGTAGTGGTTGGTGGTCTATAATACTGAGAGTAGTGGTTGGTGGTCTATAATTCTGACAGGGAGAGTAGTGGTTGGTGGTCTATAATTCTGAGAGTAGTGGTTGGTGGTCTATAATACTGAGAGTAGTGGTTGGTGGTCTATAATACTGACATGGAGAGTAGTGGTTGGTGGTCTATAATACTGAGAGTAGTGGTTGGTGGTCTATAATACTGACATGGAGAGTAGTGGTTGGTGGTCTATAATACTGACAGGGAGAGTAGTGGATGGTGGTCTATAATACTGAGAGTAGTGGTTGGTGGTCTATAATACTGAGAGTAGTGGTTGGTAGTCTATAATTCTGACATGGAGAGTAGTGGTTGGTGGTCTATAATACTGAGAGTAGTGGTTGGTGGTCTATAATACTGAGAGTAGTGGTTGGTGGTCTATAATACTGACAGGGAGAGTAGTGGTTGGTGGTCTATAATACTGAGAGTAGTGGTTGGTGGTCTATAATACTGACATGGAGAGTAGTGGTTGGTGGTCTATAATACTGACATGGAGAGTAGTGGTTGGTGGTCTATAATACTGAGAGTAGTGGTTGGTGGTCTATAATACTGAGAGTAGTGGTTGGTGGTCTATAATTCTGACATGGAGAGTAGTGGTTGGTGGTCTATAATACTGACATGGAGAGTAGTGGTTGGTGGTCTATAATACTGACATGGAGAGTAATGGTTGGTGGTCTATAATACTGAGAGTAGTGGTTGGTGGTCTATAATTCTGAGAGTAGTGGTTGGTGGTCTATAATACTGAGAGTAGTGGTTGGTGGTCTATAATTCTGACATGGAGAGTAGTGGTTGGTGGTCTATAATTCTGACATGGAGAGTAGTGGTTGGTGGTCTATAATACTGACATGGAGAGTAGTGGTTGGTGGTCTATAATACTGACATGGAGAGTAGTGGTTGGTGGTCTATAATACTGACATGGAGAGTAGTGGTTGGTGGTCTATAATACTGACATGGAGAGTAGTGGTTGGTGGTCTATAATACTGAGAGTAGTGGTTGGTGGTCTATAATACTGAGAGTAATGGTTGGTGGTCTATAATACTGAGAGTAGTGGTTGGTGGTCTATAATACTGACAGGGAGAGTAGTGGTTGGTGGTCTATAATACTGAGAGTAGTGGTTGGTGGTCTATAATACTGAGAGTAGTGGTTGGTGGTCTATAATACTGAGAGTAGTGGTTGGTGGTCTATAATACTGAGAGTAGTGGTTGGTGGTCTATAATACTGAGAATAGTGGTTGGTGGTCTATAATTCTGACATGGAGAGTAGTGGTTGGTGGTCTATAATACTGAGAGTAGTGGTTGGTGGTCTATAATACTGAGAGTAGTGGTTGGTGGTCTATAATACTGACAGGGAGAGTAGTGGTTGGTGGTCTATAATACTGACATGGAGAGTAGTGGTTGGTGGTCTATAATACTGAGAGTAGTGGTTGGTGGTCTATAATACTGAGAGTAGTGGTTGGTGGTCTATAATACTGACAGGGAGAGTAGTGGTTGGTTGTCTATAATACTGACATGGAAGAGTAGTGGTTGGTGGTCTATAATACTGAGAGTAGTGGTTGGTGGTCTATAATACTGAGAGTAGTGGTTGGTGGTCTATAATACTGAGAGTAGTGGTTGGTGGTCTATAATACTGAGAGTAGTGGTTGGTGGTCTATAATACTGACATGGAGAGTAGTGGTTGGTGGTCTATAATACTGACATGGAGAGTAGTGGTTGGTGGTCTATAATACTGAGAGTAGTGGTTGGTGGTCTATAATACTGAGAGTAGTGGTTGGTGGTCTATAATACTGTCATGGAGAGTAGTGGTTGGTGGTCTATAATACTGAGAGTAGTGGTTGGTGGTCTATAATACTGACATGGAGAGTAGTGGTTGGTGGTCTATAATACTGACAGGGAGAGTAGTGGATGGTGGTCTATAATACTGAGAGTAGTGGTTGGTGGTCTATAATACTGAGAGTAGTGGTTGGTAGTCTATAATTCTGACATGGAGAGTAGTGGTTGGTGGTCTATAATACTGAGAGTAGTGGTTGGTGGTCTATAATACTGAGAGTAGTGGTTGGTGGTCTATAATACTGACAGGGAGAGTAGTGGTTGGTGGTCTATAATACTGAGAGTAGTGGTTGGTGGTCTATAATACTGACATGGAGAGTAGTGGTTGGTGGTCTATAATACTGACATGGAGAGTAGTGGTTGGTGGTCTATAATACTGAGAGTAGTGGTTGGTGGTCTATAATACTGAGAGTAGTGGTTGGTGGTCTATAATTCTGACATGGAGAGTAGTGGTTGGTGGTCTATAATACTGACATGGAGAGTAGTGGTTGGTGGTCTATAATACTGACATGGAGAGTAATGGTTGGTGGTCTATAATACTGAGAGTAGTGGTTGGTGGTCTATAATTCTGAGAGTAGTGGTTGGTGGTCTATAATACTGAGAGTAGTGGTTGGTGGTCTATAATTCTGACATGGAGAGTAGTGGTTGGTGGTCTATAATTCTGACATGGAGAGTAGTGGTTGGTGGTCTATAATACTGACATGGAGAGTAGTGGTTGGTGGTCTATAATACTGACATGGAGAGTAGTGGTTGGTGGTCTATAATACTGACATGGAGAGTAGTGGTTGGTGGTCTATAATACTGACATGGAGAGTAGTGGTTGGTGGTCTATAATACTGAGAGTAGTGGTTGGTGGTCTATAATACTGAGAGTAATGGTTGGTGGTCTATAATACTGAGAGTAGTGGTTGGTGGTCTATAATACTGACAGGGAGAGTAGTGGTTGGTGGTCTATAATACTGAGAGTAGTGGTTGGTGGTCTATAATACTGAGAGTAGTGGTTGGTGGTCTATAATACTGAGAGTAGTGGTTGGTGGTCTATAATACTGAGAGTAGTGGTTGGTGGTCTATAATACTGAGAATAGTGGTTGGTGGTCTATAATACTGAGAGTAGTGGTTGGTGGTCTATAATTCTGACATGGAGAGTAGTGGTTGGTGGTCTATAATACTGAGAGTAGTGGTTGGTGGTCTATAATACTGAGAGTAGTGGTTGGTGGTCTATAATACTGACAGGGAGAGTAGTGGTTGGTGGTCTATAATACTGACATGGAGAGTAGTGGTTGGTGGTCTATAATACTGAGAGTAGTGGTTGGTGGTCTATAATACTGAGAGTAGTGGTTGGTGGTCTATAATACTGACAGGGAGAGTAGTGGTTGGTTGTCTATAATACTGACATGGAGAGTAGTGGTTGGTGGTCTATAATACTGAGAGTAGTGGTTGGTGGTCTATAATACTGAGAGTAGTGGTTGGTGGTCTATAATACTGAGAGTAGTGGTTGGTGGTCTATAATACTGAGAGTAGTGGTTGGTGGTCTATAATACTGACATGGAGAGTAGTGGTTGGTGGTCTATAATACTGACATGGAGAGTAGTGGTTGGTGGTCTATAATACTGAGAGTAGTGGTTGGTGGTCTATAATACTGAGAGTAGTGGTTGGTGGTCTATAATACTGTCATGGAGAGTAGTGGTTGGTGGTCTATAATGTTGGCTAAAACATCCTGGTAGTGGGTAAAGTTCATGATGCCATTGACCCCCAAGTTAGGATGAGAGAGTACTGTAAGCTGACCCTGGATCTGAACAACATGTACTCAGAGCCTCTGACCCACTCTGTCACGCCCTGACCGTAGAGATCTTTTTATGCTCTATGTTTGGTTGGTCAGGGTGTGACTCGGGTGGGAAACTCTATGTTCTTTATTTCTATGTTTTGGCCGGGTATGGTTCTCAATCAGGGACAGCTGACTATCGTTGTCTCTGATTGGGAATCATACTTTGGCAGCCTGTTTTGCCACCTTAGTTTTGTGGGATGTTGTTTTTTTGTTAGCTCTGAGAAGTCTGCAGAATGTGACATTCGTTATTCCTTTTGTTGAGTATTAAAGATCATGAACACTTACCACGCTGCACCTTGGTCTACTTCTTCAGACGAGCGTCACACACTCATGATTCAAGATTCAAGTTATTTAGAAAACATCGTTGCATGGTAATTTGAAATGTCAAGTAGAGTAGTTCAAAATATATATATACTATATATATATACTGTATGATGTACTATATATACATCCTAAAATAATCCACTCTCTGTGGCAAAGCCAACTCTCTGCCTCTTTCAGGCTGATTTGGGTTCAGTCATTACAACCCAGTCTAATATTAATGATGGAGAGCAGACCATTAAACTGACCCCGGACCATGGGTTAATGTTAATAGCTTTGCTTTACAGCACACACACATGCTCGCACACACAAGCACACAATGACACACACACACACACAAGCACACAATGACACACACACACACACCTAAATCACCTGATCGTCGAGGGCCTTGTTGACTCAAGGTGAAAGCCGTAATGTTGAGTTACTACCTTTAACTGTAGTCCTGACAGGTGTGTGTGTGTGTGTGTGTGTGTGTGTGTGTGTGTGTGTGTGTGTGTGTGTGTGTGTGTGTGTGTGTGTGTGTGTGTGTGTGTGTGTGTGTGTGTGTGTGTGTGTGTGTGTGTGTGTGTGTGTGTGCCTGAGTGTGTGTGTGCCTGAGTGTGTGTGTGCCTGAGTGTGTGTGTGTGCCTGAGTGTGTGTGTGTGTGTGTGTGTGTGTGTGTGTGTGTGTGTGTGTGTGTGTGTGTGTGTGTGTACCTGAGTGTGTGTGTGTGTGAGTGTGTGTGTGCCTGAGTGTGTGTGTGAGTGTGTGTGTGTGTGTGTGTGTGTGTGCCTGAGTGTGGGTGTGAGTGTGTGTGTGCGTGTAATTCACAGTGGAGGTTGTTCTGCTGACAAGAGTGAGATTCTCAAAATAGAACCCTATTCCCTACATACAGTAGTGCACTACATTAGACCAGAGCTCTGTGGCAACCTGTTCCCTGTTATAGTGCACTACTTTTGACCAGAGCCCTATGGCAACCTATTCCCTGTATAGTGCACTACTTTAGACCAGAGCCCTATGGCAACCTATTCCCTGTATAGTGCACTACTTTAGGCCAGATTCCTTGGACTTGATGGATGTGTTGGACAATAACATCATTTTTTTATGACTACCTTATCTCTGTACCCCACACATGCAATCATCTGTAAGGTCCCTCAGTTGAGCAGTGAATTTCAAACACAGATTCAACCACAAAGGCCAGGGAGGTTTTCCAATGCATCACAAAGAAGGGCACCTACAGTATTGGTAGAAGGGTAAAAAAAAAAAGCAGACATTGAATATCCCTTTGAACATGGTGAAGTTATGAATTATACTTTGGATGGAGTATCAATACAACCAGTAGCTACAAAGATACAGGTGTCCTTTTTAACTCAGTTGCCAGAGAGGAAGGAAACTGCTCAGGGATTTCACCATGAGGCCAATGGTGACTTTAAAACAGTTACAGAGTTTAATTGCTATGATAGGAGAAAACTGAGCATGGATCAACAACATTGTAGTTAATCCACAATACTAACCTAAATGACAGAGTGAAAAGAAGGAAGCATGTACAGAATAAAAATATTCCAAAACATGCATCCTGTTGGCAACAAGGCACTAAATTAATACTACAAAAAATGTGGCAAAGCAATTAACTGTATGTCCTGAATACAAAGTGTTATGTTTGGGGCAAATCCAATACAACACATCACTGAGTACCACTCTTCATATTTTCAAGCTTAGTGGAGGCTGCATCAAGTTATGTGTATGCTTGTAATCGTTAAGAACTGGGGAGTTTTTCAGGATAAAAAGTTTATGGAATGGAGCTAAGTAACGGCAAAATCCTGGAGGAAAACCTGGGAGATGAATTCACCTATCAGCAGGACAATAACCTATAACACAAGGCCAAATCTACACTGGAGTTGCTTACCAATAAGACAGTGAATGTCTGGCAATGATCAACAACCAACTTGACAGAGCTTGAAAAAGAATAATGTGCAAATATTGTACAATCCAGGTGTGTAAAGCTCTCACCCAGAAAGACTCACAGCTGTAATCACTGCCAAAGGTGCTTCTAACACATATATTGACTCAGGGTTGTGAATACATGTATATATATATATATATATATATATATATATATGTATATATATATATTTCTGTATTTAAATTTCAATACATTTGCTAAAAAAAAAAAATTAAATACATTTTTTCACTTTGTAATTATAGGGTATTGTGTGTAGGTGAGTGAGACAAAATATATATTTAATCTGTTTTGAATTGAAGCTGTAATACCACAAAGTGTGGAATAAATCAAGGGGTATGAATACTTTCTAAAGGGACCGTATTTCTCATATCTTTCCATCCCCAGGCTAAATGTAAAGTGGCCCTCAAAGCCCTGCATAAAGTAACTAGTCTATTTGCATCCCAAATGGCACCCTATTCCCTGTACAGGATTTGGGATAAGGCCCTGTGATAGTCTACTGTCCTGTCCAGGAGATAAGGCCCTGTGATAGTCTAGTGTCCTGTCCAGGAGATAAGGCCCTGTGATAGTCTAGTGTCCTGTTCAGGGGATAAGGCCCTGTGATAGTCTACTGTCCTGTTCAGGAGATAAGGCCCTGTGATAGTCTAGTGTCCTGTTCAGGGGATAAGGCCCTGTGATAGTCTACTGTTCTGTTCAGGAGATAAGGCCCTGTGATATACTAGTGTCCTGTTCAGGGGATAAGGCCCTGTGATAGTCTAGTGTCCTGTTCAGGAGATAAGGCCCTGTGATAGTCTACTGTCATGTTCAGGAGATAAGGCCCTGTGGTAGTCTACTGTCCTGTTCAGGGGATAAGGCCCTGTGATAGACTAGTGTCCTGTTCAGGGGATAAGGCCCTGTGATAGTCTAGTGTCCTGTTCAGGGGATAAGGCCCTGTGATTGTCTACTGTCCTGTTCAGGGGATAAGGCCCTGTGATAGTCTAGTGTTCTGTTCAGGAGATAAGGCCCTGTGATAGTCTAGTGTCCTGTTCAGGAGATAAGGCCCTGTGATAGTCTACTGTCCTGTTCAGGAGATAAGGCCCTGTGATAGTCTAGTGTCCTGTTCAGGAGATAAGGTCCTGTGATAGTCTAGTGTCCTGTTCAGGAAATAAGGCCCTGTGATAGTCTACTGTCCTGTTCAGGGGATAAGGCCCTGTGATAGTCTAGTGTCCTGTCCAGGGGATAAGGCCCTGTGATAGTCTACTGTTCTGTTCAGGAGATAAGGCCCTGTGATAGTCTAGTGTCCTGTTCAGGAGATAAGGCCCTGTGATAGTCTAGTGTCCTGTTCAGGGGATAAGGCCCTGTGATAGTCTAGTGTCCTGTTCAGGGGATAAGGCCCTGTGATAGTCTAGTGTTCTGTTCAGGGGATAAGGCCCTGTGATAGTCTAGTGTCCTGTTCAGGGGATAAGGCCCTGTGATAGTCTAGTGTTCTGTTCAGGGGATAAGGCCCTGTGATAGTCTAGTGTCCTGTTCAGGGGATAAGGCCCTGTGATAGTCTAGTGTCCTGTTCAGGAGATAAGGCCCTGTGATAGTCTACTGTCCTGTTCAGGGGATAAGGCCCTGTGATAGTCTACTGTTCTGTTCAGGAGATAAGGCCCTGTGATAGTCTACTGTCCTGTTCAGGAGATAAGGCCCTGTGATAGTCTAGTGTCCTGTTCAGGGGATAAGGCCCTGTGATCGTCTAGTGTCCTGTTCAGGGGATAAGGCCCTGTGATAGTCTAGTGTTCTGTTCAGGAGATAAGGCCCTGTG
Organism: Salvelinus namaycush; assembly: GCF_016432855.1. Classification (NCBI taxonomy): domain Eukaryota; kingdom Metazoa; phylum Chordata; class Actinopteri; order Salmoniformes; family Salmonidae; genus Salvelinus; species Salvelinus namaycush. Next base: position 89,789 of record NW_024061688.1, on the reverse strand, counting down.
ATAGTCTAGTGTCCTGTTCAGGAGATAAGGCCCTGTGATAGTCTACTGTCCTGTTCAGGAGATAAGGCCCTGTGATAGTCTAGTGTCCTGTTCAGGAGATAAGGTCCTGTGATAGTCTAGTGTCCTGTCCAGGAGATAAGGCCCTGTGATAGTCTAGTGTCCTGTTCAGGAGATAAGGCCCTGTGATAGTCTAGTGTCCTGTCCAGGGGATAAGGCCCTGTGATAGTCTAGTGTCCTGTTCAGGGGATAAGGCCCTGTGATAGTCTAGTGTCCTGTTCAGGGGATAAGGCCCTGTGATAGTCTAGTGTCCTGTTCAGGGGATAAGGCCCTGTGATAGTCTAGTGTCCTGTTCAGGGGATAAGGCCCTGTGATAGTCTACTGTCCTGTTCAGGGGATAAGGCCCTGTGATAGTCTAGTGTTCTGTTCAGGAGATAAGGCCCTGTGATAGTCTAGTGTCCTGTTCAGGAGATAAGGCCCTGTGATAGTCTACTGTCCTGTTCAGGAGATAAGGCCCTGTGATAGTCTAGTGTCCTGTTCAGGAGATAAGGTCCTGTGATAGTCTAGTGTCCTGTTCAGGGGATAAGGCCCTGTGATAGTCTAGTGTCCTGTTCAGGGGATAAGGCCCTGTGATAGTTTAGTGTCCTGTTCAGGGGATAAGGCCCTGTGATAGTCTACTGTCCTGTTCAGGGGATAAGGCCCTGTGATAGTCTAGTGTTCTGTTCAGGAGATAAGGCCCTGTGATAGTCTAGTGTCCTGTTCAGGAGATAAGGCCCTGTGATAGTCTACTGTCCTGTTCAGGAGATAAGGCCCTGTGATAGTCTAGTGTCCTGTTCAGGAGATAAGGTCCTGTTATAGTCTAGTGTCCTGTCCAGGAGATAAGGCCCTGTGATAGTCTAGTGTCCTGTTCAGGAGATAAGGCCCTGTGATAGTCTAGTGTCCTGTCCAGGGGATAAGGCCCTGTGATAGTCTAGTGTCCTGTTCAGGGGATAAGGCCCTGTGATAGTCTAGTGTCCTGTTCAGGGGATAAGGCCCTGTGATAGTCTAGTGTCCTGTTCAGGGGATAAGGCCCTGTGATAGTCTAGTGTCCTGTTCAGGGGATAAGGCCCTGTGATTGTCTACTGTCCTGTTCAGGGGATAAGGCCCTGTGATAGTCTAGTGTTCTGTTCAGGAGATAAGGCCCTGTGATAGTCTAGTGTCCTGTTCAGGAGATAAGGCCCTGTGATAGTCTACTGTCCTGTTCAGGAGATAAGGCCCTGTGATAGTCTAGTGTCCTGTTCAGGAGATAAGGTCCTGTGATAGTCTAGTGTCCTGTTCAGGGGATAAGGCCCTGTGATAGTCTAGTGTCCTGTTCAGGGGATAAGGCCCTGTGATAGTCTAGTGTCCTGTTCAGGGGATAAGGCCCTGTGATAGTCTACTGTCCTGTTCAGGGGATAAGGCCCTGTGATAGTCTAGTGTTCTGTTCAGGAGATAAGGCCCTGTGATAGTCTAGTGTCCTGTTCAGGAGATAAGGCCCTGTGATAGTCTACTGTCCTGTTCAGGAGATAAGGCCCTGTGATAGTCTAGTGTCCTGTTCATGAGATAAGGTCCTGTGATAGTCTAGTGTCCTGTCCAGGAGATAAGGCCCTGTGATAGTCTAGTGTCCTGTTCAGGAGATAAGGCCCTGTGATAGTCTAGTGTCCTGTCCAGGGGATAAGGCCCTGTGATAGTCTAGTGTCCTGTTCAGGGGATAAGGCCCTGTGATAGTCTAGTGTCCTGTTCAGGGGATAAGGCCCTGTGATAGTCTAGTGTCCTGTTCAGGGGATAAGGCCCTGTGATAGTCTACTGTCCTGTTCAGGGGGTGTATTTGTACATCCAATCTCATGCAAGAAACAATGCTAATTTAGTTGGCTAGTCTAGCCAAGTTAGCTGCGTTGTTCCTTGCATGCGATTGGCTGTGGTCTTGGGGGTGGCACGCAGTCTGGGAGACATTCAGGGCTTAACGCCCCACGATCACCAGGCAAGCCTGTTTCCTCCTCGTTGCTTGGCAGAGATCTCAGAAAAGGCCCAATTGTGAACATGCAACCCAAATTTATCCCACAAAATGTATATATCACAACTCACAATCGATTGCATCCTGAATTTTGTATCTTCGTTGTAACATAATTCTATTTTTTTGTAGATTTTCTGTATTCCACAAAGTTATATTTAGTGAGGGGCAGTGAGGGGCAGAGAGGGGCAGTTAGGGGTAGAGGCACATAACCTCTCGCTCAAATTTCCTCTAGTGATAGGATGTCATTTCAGACTAGGGGTTAAGGGTTAAGGGTTAAGGATTAAGGGTTAGGGTTAGGGTTAAGGATTAAGAGTTAAGGTTAAGGGTTAAGGGTTTGGGTTAAGGGTTAAGAGTTAAGGGTTAAGAGTTAAGGGTTAAGGGTTAAGGGTTAAGAGTTAAGGGTTAAGGGTTAGGGTTAGCGTTAGGGTTAAGGGTTAGGTTAAGGGTTAGGGTTAGGTTAAGGGTTAAGGGTTTGGGTTAAGGGTTAGGTTAAGGGTTAAGGGTTAAGGGTTAAGGGTTAAGGGTTAGGGTTAGAGTTAGGGTTAGGGTTAGGGTTAGGTTAAGGGTTAGGGTTAGGGTTAGGTTAAGGGTTAAGGGTTTGGGTTAAGGGTTAAGGGTTAAGGGTTAGGTTAAGGGTTAGGGTTAGGTTAAGGGTTTAGGGTTTGGGTTAAGGGTTAAGGGTTAAGGGTTACGGGTTTGGTTAGGGGTTAAGGGTTAAGGGTTTGGGTTAAGGGTTAGGGTTAGAGTTAGGGTTAGGGTTAGGGTTAGGGTTAGGTTAAGGGTTAGGGTTAGGTTAAGGGTTAAGGGTTTGGGTTAAGGGTTAAGGGTTAAGGGTTAGGTTAAGGGTTAAGGTGTTGGGTTAAGGGTTAAGGGTTAGGGTTAGGTTAAGGGTTAAGGGTTAGGTTAAGGGTTAAGGGTTAAGGGTTAAGGGTTAAGGGTTAAGGTTAAGGGTTAAGGGTTAAGGGTTAAGGGTTACGGGTTAGGTTAAGGGTTAGGGTTAGGTTAAGGGTTAAGGGTTTGGGTTAAGGGTTAAGGGTTACGGGTTAGGTTAGGGGTTAAGGGTTAAGGGTTTGGGTTAAGGGTTAGGTTAAGGGTTAAGGGTTAAGGGTTAAGGGTTAAGGGTTAGGGTTAGAGTTAGGGTTAGGGTTAGGGTTAGGTTAAGGGTTAGGGTTAGGTTAAGGGTTAAGGGTTTGGGTTAAGGGTTAAGGGTTAAGGGTTAGGTTAAGGGTTAGGGTTAGGTTAAGGGTTTAGGGTTTGGGTTAAGGGTTAAGGGTTAAGGGTTACGGGTTTGGTTAGGGGTTAAGGGTTAAGGGTTTGGGTTAAGGGTTAGGGTTAGAGTTAGGGTTAGGGTTAGGGTTAGGGTTAGGTTAAGGGTTAGGGTTAGGTTAAGGGTTAAGGGTTTGGGTTAAGGGTTAAGGGTTAAGGGTTAGGTTAAGGGTTAAGGTGTTGGGTTAAGGGTTAAGGGTTAGGGTTAGGTTAAGGGTTAAGGGTTAGGTTAAGGGTTAAGGGTTAAGGGTTAAGGGTTAAGGTTAAGGGTTAAGGGTTAAGGGTTAAGGGTTACGGGTTAGGTTAAGGGTTAGGGTTAGGTTAAGGGTTAAGGGTTTGGGTTAAGGGTTAAGGGTTACGGGTTAGGTTAGGGGTTAAGGGTTAAGGGTTTGGGTTAAGGGTTAGGTTAAGGGTTAACGGTTAAGGGTTTGGACTAAGGGTTAAGGGTTAGGTTAAGGGTTAAGGGTTAGGTTAAGGGTTAAGGGTTAAGGGTTAAGGGTTAGGGTCAAGGGTTAGGGTTAAGGGTTAAGGTGTTGGTGAAGGGTTTTGCTTAAGGTTAGTGTTCAAGTGAGGGTCAGATTTAGGTTTTGGCTAGTTGCGCTATAAATATGGATTGCTGGTTGGAAAAGTCCCCTTAGTCTCTCAAGGTGCGTCCTAATAATCTACTTTTGACCAGAGTTAGTCCCTCTGTCCCAACTGCCTCATTGATGAACAACAAAGTTATGTATTTTGGTGGCGTAAGATAAACAAACTCTAAGATACTATCATTCTTCTCACACATCAGCAACTTCTCCTTGTGGCAGTTAGGAATATGAGAGTGACGTCAACACGAACCGCTGTCTCCCCCATGTGGATTTACATAGCAACTACATCCTCTGCAGCTGTAAAGCTACAAGGGTAGGGAGCGCAGGGTTTAGTTCCATACTAGCCCATGCTTGACTTGGACTGAAATAGGTGCCAGTTCTCATGTTGTGTGTCTGTACTGTTTATATTTAGGGGCAGCAACTCCTCTATACTGTTGATCTGATATTCTATAAGAGAAACAGCAACTCCTCTATACTGTTGATCTGATATTCTATAAGAGGAACAGCAACTCCTCTATACTGTTGATCTGATATTCTATAAGAGGAACAGCAACTCCTCTATACTGTTGATCTGATATTCTATAAGAGGAACAGCAACTCCTCTATACTGTTGGTCTGATATTCTATAAGAGGAACAGCAACTCCACTATACTGCTGATCTGATATTCTATAAGAGGAACAGCAACTCCTCTATACTGTTGATCTGATATTCTATAAGAGGAACAGCAACTCCTCTATACTGTTGATCTGATATTCTATAAGAGGAACAGCAACTCCTCTATACTGTTGATCTGATATTCTATAAGAGGAACAGCAACTCCTCTATACTGTTGATCTGATATTCTATAAGAGGAACAGTGTCACGATCGTCAAAGGGAGAGAGAGAGGACCAAGGCGCAGCGCGTGAAAAATACATCTTCTTTTTATTTTAAGAAGGAAAATGAAACAAAACAACAAACAGCTATACACAAACTAACAAAATAACAAACTGACGACCGTGAAGCTATATACACAAAATGGTGCTGACACTGACCATTACACACTGACATAGACAATTACCCACAAATGCATGATGCCTATGGCTGCCTTAAATATGGCTCCCAATCAGAGACAAATGAAAGACATCTGTCTCTGATTGAGACCCACTCAGGCAACCATAGACATACCTAGAAACATACACTCCACCATAGACACAGCTAGACTTCTATACTACACATAAACCCAACTACTCTAATAAACCCCCTAAACCTTACAACCACCCTAGACACTACAAAAACCACATACATTCCCCATGTCACACCCTGACCTAACTAAAATAATTAAGAAAACAAAGAATACTAAGGCCAGGGCGTGACATAACCCCCCCTTAAGGTGCGAACTCCGGGCGCACCAGCACAAAGTCTAGGGGAGGGTCTGGGTGGGCGTCCGTCCACGGTGGCGGCTCCGGCACTGGTCGTGGTCCCCACCCCACCATAGTCACTACCCGCTTTCGTAGCCTCCTCCAAATGGCCACCCTCCACATTAACCCCACTGGATTAAGGGGCAGCACCGGACTAAGGGGCAGCACCGGACTAAGGGGCAGCACCGGACTAAGGGGCAGCACCGGACTAAGGGGCAGCACCGGACTAAGGGGCAGCACCGGACTAAGGGGCAGCACCAGGATAAGGGGCAGCACCAGGATAAGGGGCAGCACCAGGATAAGGGGCAGCACCAGGATAAGGGGCAGCACCAGGATAAGGGGCAGCTCCGGACTGAGGGACGGCAGCTCCGGACTGAGGGACGGATCCTGGCTGGATGACGGCTCTGGCGGATCCTGGCTGGACGGCTCTGGCGGATCCTGGCTGGACTCATGGTTGGCTGACGGATCTGGCTGCTCATGGCTGGCTGACGGATCTGGCTGCTCATGGCTGGCTGACGGATCTGGCTGCTCATGGCTGGCTGACGGATCTGGCTGCTCATGGCTGGCTGACGGATCTGGCTGCTCATGGCTGGCTGACGGATCTGGCTGCTCATGGCTGGCTGACGGATCTGGCTGCTCATGGCTGGCTGACGGATCTGGCAGATCCTGTCTGGTTGGCGGCTCTGGCAGATCCTGTCTGGTTGGCGGCTCTGGCAGATCCTGTCTGGTTGGCGGCTCTGGCAGATCCTGTCTGGTTGGCGGCTCTGGCAGATCCTGTCTGGTTGGCGGCTCTGGCAGATCCTGTCTGGTTGGCGGCTCTGGCAGATCCTGTCTGGTTGGCGGCTCTGGCAGATCCTGTCTGACGAATGGCTCTAGCGGCTCCTGACTGACTAACGGCTCTGACGGCTCGGGACAGACGGGCGGCTCTAATGGCTCGGGGCAGACGGATGGCTCAGACGGCACTGGGCAGACGGATGGCTCAGACGGCGCTGGGGAGACGGATGGCTCAGATGGCGCTGGGGAGACGGATGGCTCAGATGGCGCTGGGGAGACGGATGGCTCAGATGGCGCTGGGGAGACGGATGGCTCAGATGGCGCTGGGGAGACGGATGGCTCTGGCCGGATGAGGCGCACTGTAGGCCTGGTGCGTGGTGCCGGAACTGGAGGCACCGGGCTAAGGACACGCACCTTCGGGCTAGTGCGGGGAGAAGGAACAGGGCATACCGGACCCTGGGGACGCACATTAGGCCTAGTGCGTGGTGCCGGAACTGGTGGTACCGGGCTGGGGACACGCATCTCAGGGCTAGTGCGGGGAGCAGCAACAGGACGCACAGGACTCTGGGGACACACAGGAGGCTTGGTGCGTGGTGTAGGCACTGGTGGTAATGGGCTGGAGACACGCACCATAGGGCTAGTACGTGGAGGAGGAACAGGGCACACTGGACTCTCGAGGCGCACTATAGGCCTGGTGCGTGGTACCGGCACTGGTGGTACCGGGCTGAGGGCACGCACATCAGGGCGAGTACGGGGAGAAGGAACAGTGCGTACAGGGCTCTGGAGACGCACAGGAGGCTTGATGCGTGGTGCCGGAACTGGAGGCACTGGACTGGAGACACGCACCACAGGGCTAGTGCGAGGAGCAGTGACAGGACGCACAGGACTCTGGAGACGCACAGGAGGCTTTGTGCGTGCTGTAGGCACTGTCTTAACCAGACGGCTAGCACGCACCTCAGGACGAGTATGGAGAGCTGTTCCTGGTGACATTAAATCACCAACACGTTCATTCGGACGGATGCCGTGCCTCATGCACCAAACCAATACATCCCTCATAACTCTCTCCTCCAATTTCTCCATTAACTCCTTTACTGTCTCTGCGTCACTCTCCTCCAAATCCGCCCTCACCGGCTCCTTACGGTAAACAGGAGGAGTTGGCTCACGTCTCCCGACTGACCCAACTAAACTACCCGAGAGCCCCCTCCCAAGAAATTTTTGGGTTTGACTTACGGGCTTTCAGCCTTGTTTCCGTGCTGCCTCCTCATATCTCCGCCTCTCTGCTTTCGCTGCCTCCAGCTCAGCTTTGGGGCGGTTATATTCTCCTGGTACTTCGCGGTCCAGAATTTCCTCCCAATTCCAATAGTCCTGTGTAGGTGGGTCCTGTTGTTGTTTCACACGCTGCTTGATCCGATTCAGGTGGGTCATTCTGTCACGATCGTCAAAGGGAGAGAGAGAGGACCAAGGCGCAGCGCGTGAAAAATACATCTTCTTTTTATTTTAAGAAGGAAAATGAAACAAAACAACAAACAGCTATACACAAACTAACAAAATAACAAACTGACGACCGTGAAGCTATATACACAAAATGGTATATGGTATATGGTACAAAATGGTATTCTATAAGAGGCACAGCAACTCCTCTATACTGTTGATCTGATATTCTATAAGAGGAACAGCAACTCCTCTATACTGTTGATCTGATATTCTATAAGAGGAACAGCAACTCCACAATACTGTTGATCTGATATTATATAAGAGGAACAGCAACTCCTCTATACTGTTGATCTGATATTCTATAAGAGGAACAGCAACTCCTCTATACTGTTGATCTGATATTCTATAAGAGGAACAGCAACTCCACAATACTGTTGATCTGATATTCTATAAGAGGAACAGCAACTCCTCTATACTGTTGATCTGATATTCTATAAGAGGAACAGCAACTCCTCTATACTGTTGATCTGATATTCTATAAGAGGAACAGCAACTCCACAATACTGTTGATCTGATATTATATAAGAGGAACAGCAACTCCTCTATACTGTTGATCTGATATTCTATAAGAGGAACAGCAACTCCTCTATACTGTTGATCTGATATTCTATAAGAGGAACAGCAACTCCACAATACTGTTGATCTGATATTCTACAAGAGGAACAGCAACTCCTCTATACTGTTGATCTGATATTCTATAAGAGGAACAGCAACTCCTCTATACTGTTGATCTGATATTCTATAAGAGGAACAGCAACTCCACTATATTGCTGATCTGATATTCTATAAGAGGAAAAGCAACTCCTCTATACTGTTGATCTGATATTCTATAAGAGGAACAGCAACTCCTCTATACTGTTGATCTGATATTCTATAAGAGGAACAGCAACTCCTCTATACTGTTGATCTGATATTCTATAAGAGGAACAGCAACTCCTCTATACTGTTGATCTGATATTCTATAAGAGGAACAGCAACTCCTCTATACTGTTGATCTGATATTCTATAAGAGGAACAGCAACTCCTCTATACTGTTGATCTGATACTCTATAAGAGGAACAGCAACTCCTCTATACTGTTGATCTGATATTCTATAAGAGGAACAGCAACTCCTCTATACTGTTGATCTGATATTCTATAAGAGGAACAGCAACTCCTCTATACTGTTGATCTGATATTCTATAAGAGGAACAGCAACTCCTCTATACTGTTGATCTGATATTCTATAAGAGGAACAGCAACTCCTCTATACTGTTGATCTGATATTCTATAAGAGGAACAGCAACTCCACAATACTGTTGATCTGATATTATATAAGAGGAACAGCAACTCCTCTATACTGTTGATCTGATATTCTATAAGAGGAATAGCAACTCCACTATACTGTTGATCTGATATTCTATAAGAGGAACAGCAACTCCACTATACTGTTGATCTGATATTCTACAAGAGGAACAGCAACTCCTCTATACTGTTGATCTGATATTCTATAAGAGGAACAGCAACTCCTCTATACTGTTGATCTGATATTCTATAAGAGGAACAGCAACTCCACTATATTGCTGATCTGATATTCTATAAGAGGAAAAGCAACTCCTCTATACTGTTGATCTGATATTCTATAAGAGGAACAGCAACTCCTCTATACTGTTGATCTGATATTCTATAAGAGGAACAGCAACTCCTCTATACTGTTGATCTGATATTCTATAAGAGGAACAGCAACTCCTCTATACTGTTGATCTGATATTCTATAAGAGGAACAGCAACTCCTCTATACTGTTGATCTGATACTCTATAAGAGGAACAGCAACTCCTCTATACTGTTGATCTGATATTCTATAAGAGGAACAGCAACTCCTCTATACTGTTGATCTGATATTCTATAAGAGGAACAGCAACTCCTCTATACTGTTGATCTGATATTCTATAAGAGGAACAGCAACTCCTCTATACTGTTGATCTGATATTCTATAAGAGGAACAGCAACTCCTCTATACTGTTGATCTGATACTCTATAAGAGGAACAGCAACTCCTCTATACTGTTGATCTGATATTCTATAAGAGGAACAGCAACTCCACAATACTGTTGATCTGATATTCTACAAGAGGAACAGCAACTCCTCTATACTGTTGATCTGATATTCTATAAGAGGAACAGCAACTCCTCTATACTGTTGATCTGATATTCTATAAGAGGAACAGCAACTCCTCTATACTGCTGATCTGATATTCTATAAGAGGAACAGGAAGGTGCAGGTACTCAAGTCAAGCACTAACACACCTGATTCAACAAGCCAACCAATCATCATCGAGACCTTGGTTATTTTATTTCACCTGTATTTTATCAGGGAGTCATGCTGAGACCGAGGTCTCTTTACAGATGAGCCCTGAATTACAGAAATGACAGAAAATACACGAGTCAGAAAAACAAGGTCATAAAAAACAAACACATTGATCAGTAATAAGGTCCTCTATCAGCTTTCTGAATTGGCCGAGGGGCACAAAAACAACATTTCAATTAGCTGGAAAGTGTGTTGATGCTTTGCTGGAACAAGCCCCTGCCCTGCACAGACTGTACTAGTATTTCTGGAGACAGGCCTTGTTAGGGAGGATGTAGACATTGAATTGATGCGAAAAACAACATATTTATTTACCTTCGTAAATGTATACAGAATAATTCGATTTTATTTGTAGGTTATTAAATTCAATTCACCATTATAAAACCACTTAAACATGCTTAGTTCTAGCTCTCTCTCTGTCTCTCTCTCTCTCTGTTTCTCTCTCTCTCTCTCTCTGTCTCTCTCTCTCTCTCTGTCTCTCTCTCTCGCTCTCTCTCTCTCTCTCTCTCGATCTTGCTCTCTCTCACTCACTCGATCTCGCTTGCTTTCACTCGCTCACTGTCTTTCTCTGCATTCTGGTGAGTTCAGAATAAAACTTTTTTTATCTCACTATCACACCAAGTTTTGTCCAATAAGGCCCGAGGAGTTTGTGGTATATGGCCAATATACCACAAACCCCCGAGGTGCCTGATTTCTATTACAAACTGGTTACCAACGTAATTAGAGCAGTAAAAATACATGTTTTGTCATACCCGTGGTAAACGGTCTGATATACCACGGCTGTCAGCCAATCAGCATTCAGAGCTTGAACCACCCATTTTAGAATCTAGTTTTTAGAATTGAGAATGAAACCCCAGAATGTCAGAGCAGAGGTCTAAGTTACAAATAATCAAGGGGTAGAATATGGCTGCAGGAATAGGGTTGGATGTGGTTTGGGTTAGGGTTATGGTTGAACTGGGTCGTAGACATGAAGCTAAGGTTAGGGTTAGGGTTGTGGTTGTGGTTGTGGTTGAGGTTTAGGGTTAGGGTTTGGGTTGTGGTTGAGGTTTAAGGTTAGGTTTGTGGTTGAGGTTTAGGCTTAGGGTTAGGGTTGAGGCTAGGGTTAGGTTTGTGGTTGAGGTTTAGGGTTAGGGTTAGGGTTGAGGCTAGGGTTAGGTTTGTGGTTGAGGTTTAGGGTTAGGGTTAGGGTTGAGGCTAGGGTTAGGTTTGTGGTTGAGGGTTAGGGTTGTGGTTGTGGTTCAGGCTAGGGTTAGGGTTAGGGTTGAGGGTTAGGGTTGTGGTTGTGGTTCAGGCTAGGGTTAGGGTTAGGGTTAGGGTTGTGGTTGTGGTTCAGGCTAGGGTTAGGGTTAGGGTTAGGGTTAGGGTTGTGGTTGTGGTTGTGGTTCAGGCTAGGGTTAGATTGAACCGGGTTACATTATAACCTGTAATGGTTACACTTTTCCATGCAGAAGTGACATCAGTCATTTTCATTTCTTCAATAAAAGTTGTGTATAACAGTTTATAAGGGACATAGTCATAATCATAAGGAAGACTTTTGAAAGTTTAGTAAGAGCATTGATTTCTTTGCTTTTCTCCGCAGGGTCTAGAAGAAAGTGATCAAGTACTCAGGATATGCCTGATTGTCATGGAAAACAACAAACATAGATGGCCTTGATGGGTGGTCTGTCACGCTGTTGAAGAGTTCAACAGTCGTGGTGCTTTTAGCTGGAGGCACTGTCATCCCACGTCGTCCTGCTGTGAAATCTCCAGTCAGAACTCGACATAGGTACATATTCTTCTGCCCTTGGAGATCCGCTCTTGAGTATGTGCTACTGGCAGAGTAGCTGGCACCAACAGCAAAGTAGGTGCCGTTTCCAAATGCTGTAGCTGGAAAAATGATACATTGCTTAGGTTTTAGACTATTGCAGAGACAGGACTGAGTAAATGAGAAGCACAAGCTAAGTTTAAAATCAAGAGCAATAGAATTGTACATATAATTTTTACCAATAACCATAGGAGTTGGCAAGACAGGACAAACAGATCTGGGACCAGGCTACTTGTCCATGGAACGTACGTATCTGTCTTACCATTTTTCCCAGCAAAGCTCCGATTGAAGCCATGGTTGTTGATGTGATTGATGGTTGTGTGGCATGTTCCATGGAAGAGCCTCTTCTCATTCTTCTGGTGACCGTTCCTGAGCTCCATGTCATGTTTCTTGATCTGGAGACTCCTCCACAGGGTTGGGTTCTGGATCCTCTCAATCTGAAATAAATTGAGGGTACACTTTATACGAGCCATTAATAGACTCTAAAATGTATCCTGAATACCTTCTATACATCTTCGATTATTATTGTGGGCTGAAAAAGATCCAGACAAACAAATATCTGGCGTGGCTGACCCCTAGCTGACCCCTAACTGACCCCTAGATGAGCTGAGGGGCCTCATCATTATTTCTAAGTGCTTAACTAAATACTAACACACTCTAATAAACAAACAATTTAATATGGCTGATCTCAAATTAAATCAAATTCAAATCAAATGTATTTATAAAGCCCTTTTTGCATCAGCCGATGTCAAAAGTGCTGTACAGAAAATTGGAACGGAAATGGCGCCACACCAAACTGGAAGTCTTCCGACTAGCTTGGAAAGACAGTACCGTGCAGTATCGAAGAGCCCTCACTGCTGCTCGATCATCCTATTTTTCCAACTTAATTGAGGAAAATAAGAACAATCCTCAATTTCTTTTTGATACTGTTGCAAAGCTAACTAAAAAGCAGCATTCCCCAAGTGAGGATGGCTTTCACTTCAGCAGTAATAAATTCATGAACTTCTTTGAGGAAAAGATCATGATCATTAGAAAGCAAATTACGGACTCCTCTTTAAATCTGCGTATTCCTCCAAAGCTCAGTTGTCCTGAGTCTGCACAACTTTGCCAGGACCTAGGATCAAAAGAGACACTCAAGTGTTTTAGTACTATATCTCTTGATACAAAGATGAAAATAATCATGGCCTCTAAACCTTCAAGCTGCATACTGGACCCTATTCCAACTAAACTACTGAAAGAGCTGCTTCCTGTGCTTGGCCCTCCTATGTTGAACATAATAAACGGCTCTCTATCCACCGGATGTGTACCAAACTCACTAAAAGTGGCAGTAATAAAGCCTCTCTTGAAAAAGCCAAACCTTGACCCAGAAAATATAAAAAAACTATCGGCATATATCGAATCTTCCATTCCTCCCAAAAAAAATTGAAAAAGCTGTTGCGCAGCAACTCACTACCTTCCTGAAGACAAACAATGTATACGAAATGCTTCAGTCTGGTTTTAGACCCCATCCTAGCACTGAGACTGCATTTGTGAAGGTGGTAAATTACCTTTTAATGGCGTCAGACCGAAGCTCTGCATCTGTCCTCGTGCTCCTAGACCTTAGTGCTGCTTTTGATATCATCGATCACCACATTCTTTTGGAGAGATTGGAAACGCAAATTGGTCTACACGGACAAGTTCTGGCGTGGGTTAGATCTTATCTGTCGGAAATATATCAGTTTGTCTCTGTGAATGGTTTGTCCTCTGACAAATCAACTGTAAATTTCGGTGTTCCTCAAGGTTCTGTTTTAGGACCACTATTATTTTCACTATATATTTTACCTCTTGGGGATGTCATTCGAAAACATAATGTTAACTTTCACTGCTATGCGGATGACACACAGCTGTACATTTCAATGAAACATGGTGAAGCCCCAAAATTGCCCTCGCTAGAAGCCTGTGTTTCAGACATAAGGAAGTGGATGGCTGCAAACTTTCTACTTTTAAACTCGGACAAAACAGAGATGCTTGTTCTAGGTCCCAAGAAACAAAGAGATCTTCTGTTGACTCTGACAATTAATCTTGATGGTTGTACAGTCGTCTCAAATAAAACTGTGAAGGACCTCAGCGTTACTCTGGACCCTGATCTCTCTTTTGACGAACATATCAAGACTGTTTCAAGGACAGCTTTTTTCCATCTACGTAACATTGCAAAAATCAGAAACTTTCTGTCCAAAAATTATGCAGAAAAATTAATCCATGCTTTTGTTACTTCTAGGTTAGACTACTGCAATGCTCTACTTTTCGGCTACCCAGATAAAGCACTAAATAAACTTCAGTCAGGCTGCTAGAATCCTGACTAGAACCAAAAAATGTGATCATATTACTCCAGTGCTAGCCTCCCTACACTGGCTTCCTGTTAAGGCAAGGGCTGATTTCAAGGTTTTACTGCTAACCTACAAAGCATTACATGGGCTTGCTCCTACCTATCTTTCCGATTTGGTCCTGCCGTACATATCTACACGTACGCTACGGTCACAAGACGCAGACCTCCAAATTGTCCCTAGAATTTCTAAGCAAACAGCTGGAGGCAGGGCTTTCTCCTATAGAGCTCCATTTTTATGGAATGGTCTGCCTACCCATGTGAGAGACGCAGACTCGGTCTCAACCTTTAAGTCTTTACTGAAGACTCATCTCTTCAGTGGGTCATATGATTGAGTGTAGTCTGGCCCAGGAGTGTGAAGGTGAACGGAAAGGCTCTGGAGCATTGAACCGCCCTTGCTGTCTCTGCCTGGCCGGTTCCCCTCTCTCCACTGGGATTCTCTGCCTCTAACCCTATTACAGGGGTTGAGTCACTGGCTTACTTGTGCTCTTTCATGCCGTCCCTAGGAGGGGTGCGTCACTTGAGTGGGTTGAGTCACTGACGTGATCTTCCTGTCTGGGTTGGCGCCCTCCCCCCCCCTTGGGTTGTGCCGTGGCGAAGATCTTTGTGGGCTATACTCGGCCTTGTCTCAGGATGGTAAGTTGGTGGCTGAAGATATCCCTCTAGTGGTGTGGGGGCTGTGCTTTGGCAAAGTGGGTGGGGTTATATCCTTCCTGTTTGGCCCTGTCCGGGGGTATCATCGGATGGGGCCACAGTGTCTCCTGACCCCTCCTGTCTCAGCCTCCAGTATTTATGCTGCAGTAGTTTATGTGTCGGGGGGCTAGGATCAGTTTGTTATATCTGGAGTACTGTCTTATCCGGTGTCTTATCCGGTGTCCTGTGTGAATTTTAGTATGCTCTCTCTAATTCTCTCTTTCTCTCTTTTTTTCTCTCTCTCGGAGGACCTGAGCCCTAGGACCATGCCTCAGGACGACCTGGCATGATGACTCCTTGCTGTCCCCAGTCCATCTGGCCGTGCTGCTGCTCCAGTTTCAACTGTTATGCCTGCGGCTATGGAACCCTGACCTGTTCACCGGACGTGCTACCTGTCCCAGGCCTGCTGTTTTCAATTCTCTAGAGACAGCAGGAGTGGTAGAGATACTCTTAATGATCGGCTATGAAAAGCCAACTGACATTTACTCCTGAAGTGCTGACTTGCTGCACCCTCGACAACTACTGTGATTATTATTTGACCATGCTGGTCATTTATGAACATTTGAACATCTTGGCCATGTTCTGTTATAATCTCAACCCGGCACAGCCAGAAGAGGACTGGCCACCCCTCAGAGCCTGGTTCCTCTCTAGGTTTCTTCCTAGGTTTTGGCCTTTCTAGGGAGTTTTTCCTAGCCACAGTGCTTCTACGCCTGCATTGCTTGCTGTTTGGGGTTTTAGGCTGGGTTTCTGTACAGCACTTTGAGATATCAGCTGATGTAAGAAGGGCTATATAAATACATTTGATTTGATTTGAAACCCAGACTAAAACCCCAAACAGCAAGCAATGCAGGTGTAGAAGCACGGTGGCTAGGAAAAACTCCCTAGAAAGACAGGAACCTAGTCAGAAGGCTAGAGACCAACAGATGAGTCACCCTGAACTAATCAACCCATTACTCACACAGCCATGCAGATAACATCTAGAACATCCGAAGACATAAAAATAACTACAATGGAAGTGTATTTTGGAAAACAGGTAGCCTACCTTTATAACTTTGTTGGGGCAGGTGGCTCGGAACAGGTTTAAAACTTTATTGTGCTCTGGGCTTCCTGGCTGGATGAGGCAGGACAGGCAGGACGTGTTGGCTGGCATGGCATCCCAATGCTGAGGGAGACTCTCAATAGGTTGAGCTAGAGAAAACACAGTTATTGCTAAGTTGGTGAACAGTTAGCATTTCCCATAAGAAAATCATGTCACACTTAACCATCATGCTAACACTAGCTGGGCATGCATAGTTGTATACAGGATATGATAGTGCCACGGGGAAGTAGAACAGTCTTAGCGAAGCATCTGCCCATGTAATAGTTGTTTCCACTGCTCTAAAAATTTTACCTTCCTCACAATAATGGTATCCATGAACAGAATACAAAGGTTAAGCAAATGCAAATAGACTTCCGGCTAATGGACGTGTTGAACTTGAACTGAGCTTATCCCCTTGTTAACTAAGGTTAAAATAGAAAATTAACTCTGTATGGAATACACCAACCTGTACCTGCTAACTTGTCGATTTGTCTGCTTTTGAGGATGTTTCCACTTGTCTTGTTAGCAGCCCTGTCAGGCAGGGTGAACTTGCACATTTTCCCCCGGACAGAGACCTCCACACGGGGCTGCTTCCTCTCCAGCGCCTGCTGCAGATGGAAGTTATGGATGGGGTGGAATCTCTGGTACTGCCCCCGTGGCTGCTGCTGCCAATCCACTATGTTGCTAGGCACTTTAATGTTCCAGTTGAAGGACTCTTTGTCCCTGGCCTTCCTCAGCGTTTCCTGGATTCTCATGGCATGGATGCGGTGGCGGTTGGATTCGGACAGGTAGACAGCGTCGTGTGGGATGCTGCTGCTCTCTGGTTCCTTTAGGTTCAGGTAGACAGCGTCGTGTGGGATGCTGCTGCTCTCTGGTTCCTTTAGGTTCAGGTCCTTGATCCAACGATCCACTTTGGAAGAAATGTGGAAGACAGTCGGATCCACTTCCCGGCCCTTGATGACAATGTCCTCATTCTTTTGTGGCTTTTTAGCTTTACCCCAGTTGAACAATGCTGTGAGAATAAAAGGAAAAGGAAAAGGATACCTAGTCAGTTGTACAACTGAATGCCTTCAACTGAAATGTGTCTTCCGGCATTTCCCCCCTCTGAATCAAAGAGGTGCAGGGAGCTGCCTTAATCAACATCAACAAGGGAGCAGTGGGTTAACTGCCTTGCTCAGGGGCAGAACAACAGATTTTGACCTTGTCAGGGATTTGATCCAGCAACCTTTAGTTTACTGGCCCAATGCTCTAACCACTAGGCTACCATATGGGACACAACACACTGTTTTAATGAAGTAATAGGGTATTCTATAGAATGTCATGTAGAATGTCAAGTAGAACGTCGTGTAGAACGTCGTGTAGAACGTTGTGTAGAACGTCGTGTAGAACGTCAAGTGGAACGTCAAGTGGAACGTCATGTGGAACGTCATGTGGAACGTCATGTGGAACGTCAAGTGGAACGTCAAGTGGAACGTCATGTGGAATGTCAAGTAGAACGTCACGTAGAATGTCTTACCGTGAGGTTTTACGTATGTAGGCTTTTTGCAGGTGATCAGATATTCAGGTAGAGCCTGGTGACCATTGAAGATGACCCAGGTGTCTCCGCCTCCTTTCACACTGTCATACAGGGTGAGCGGGTCTCTGGCAAAGGGAGGAGGCACGATGAGACCTGGACAGCCAACAATTGACTTGCCAGTCAGCACCTGTGCCTCAATGAAGTACAGGTACTCCTCGTCAGCTGAGCCCTTCCACAGCCTCTCTGCCCCATGCACGCTGTCGCTGAAGTAGATCCCCTCTCCCAGCTTTTGCTCTGTGGATGAAACATATTCTTGCACAACATCAGAGAAAGTGGACTCCATGGCAACATAAAACCATTTTGTGACGGTTGTGTGTTATTCTAGCTACACACCAGGAATAGGTATGTGCTGTGACTGAAAAAGACTAGTGAAAGTTGCCGACCTGCATATTCTGATTGCGGTAGACCCACGGATAGAGTACATGTCGGCTAGTGTAACTATTTATTACGCCTCATGTTAACATTCTGTCATAAAAAAACATGTTTTCCAATCTCAAGGCGTTAAATAATAATCAAATACTAAAGTGCCATTAAGGTAACATGGTAGAGGTTTTCATCTTAAATCAGCCATAAATTGTCCCTTGTGACATGTGGAATGGAAGCTAGTTGTGACATGTGGAATGGAAGCTAGTTGTGACGGGGAATGGAAGCTAGTTGTGGCATGTGGAATGGAAGCTAGTTGTGACATGTGGAATGGAAGCTAGTTGTGACATGTGGAATGGAAGCTAGTTGTGACATGTGGAATGGAAGCTAGTTGTGACATGTGGAATGGAAGCTAGTTGTGACATGTGGAATGGAAGCTAGTTGTGACATGTGGAATGGAAGCTAGTTGTGACGGGGAATGGAAGCTAGTTGTGACAGGGGGAATGGAAGCTAGTTGTGACATGTGGAATGGAAGCTAGTTGTGACATGTGGAATGGAAGCTAGTTGTGACATGTGGAATGGAAGCTAGTTGTGACATGTGGAATGGAAGCTAGTTGTGACGGGGAATGGAAGCTAGTTGTGACAGGGGGAATGGAAGCTAGTTGTGACATGTGGAATGGAAGCTAGTTGTGACAGGGGGAATGGAAGCTAGTTGTGATAGAGGGAATGGAAGCTAGTTGTGACTGGGAATGGAATCTAGTTGTGACAGGGGGAATGGAAGCTAGTTGTGACATGTGGAATGGAAGCTAGTTGTGTGCAACAGGGAGGGTCAATTGAGTGCAAGCTTCACAAAAAAAATGTCTAGCCTATGGGTTAAAGGTTTGATTGTGTTATGCTCGATGCGCTAATTTTTCCACCACAAATCACCAGAAAATGGCCAAAAAGAATAGAACCAGCTCACCTGCTTATACACTATGATTGACAATTTATTTAACTAGGCAAGTCAGTTAAGAACAAATTCTTTATACAATGACGGGGTACACCGTCCAAACTCGGACGACGCTGGGCCAATTGCGCGCCGCCCTATGGGACTCCCAATCACAGCCGGTTATGATACAGCCTGGAATCAAACCAAGGTGTCTGTAGTGACTCCTGAGATGCGGTGCCTTAGACCGCTGCACCACTCAGGAGCCTGAACCAGGGTCTGTAGTGACTCCTCTAGCACTGAGATGCGGTGCCTTAGACCTCTGCACCACTCGGGAGCCTGAACATGTTGATGTTCAATGTTTATTTAGAAAAAAAGGAAGGAATAGGAAGTTTAACCATATTAAAACGAGAGTTCAGTTCACGCAACAGGGTTGACCTTAAAATGAGGGACACTTGTAAATTAATCACTAATCACGTTAAATAAATGAAAATCTTCAGAAATGACTTTCAAAGCAAGAACATACTGTAACTAGGCTTTTACAAAGATGGTGGAACCATGAAGAAATGTTGGGGTTAAAGTGGGTTAAAATCTTCCTAGAAGTTGGAAAAACATGACGAGGGACATGTCAAAATGAACTTCAGCAAGTTTTTATTCATATAAAAAATCTGATTTATTGAACGTTCCAAATGGTCTATATTACAGGGCACTTAGTTTAGTATAACAGGCTTTCAAAATTCAATATTAGTGCAAAACCTTGATTGAAAATATAAAAGGGATGCAAAATGTACTCTATTTGTGGAATGTCATTCTTATTCTACAGTTCTCTCTTACCGTCAGGTGGTGTAAACTCCAACTGAATCTCTCTTACCATCAGGTGGTGTAACTCCATCTGAATCTCTCTTACCGTCAGGTGGTGTAAACTCCATCTGAATCTCTCTAACCGTCAGGTGGTGTAAACTCTGAATCTCTCTAACCGTCAGGTGGTGTAAACTCCATCTGAATCTCTCTTACCGTCAGGTGGTGTAAACTCCATCTGAATCTCTCTTACCGTCAGGTGGTGTAAACTCCATCTGAATCTCTCTAACCGTCAGGTGGTGTAAACTCCATCTGAATCTCTCTAACCGTCAGGTGGTGTAAACTCCATCTGAATCTCTCTAACCGTCAGGTGGTGCAACTCCATCTGAATCTCTCTAACCGTCAGGTGGTGTAAACTCCATCTGAATCTCTCTTACCGTCAGGTGGTGTAACTCCATCTGAATCTCTCTAACCATCAGGTGGTGCAAACTCTGAATCTCTCTAACCGTCAGGTGGTGCAAACTCTGAATCTCTCTAACCGTCAGGTGGTGCAAACTCTGAATCTCTCTAACCGTCAGGTGGTGCAAACTCTGAATCTCTCTTACAGTCAGGTGGTGTAAACTCCATCTGAATCTCTCTAACCGTCAGGTGGTGTAACTCCATCTGAATCTCTCTAACCGTCAGGTGGTGCAAACTCTGAATCTCTCTAACCGTCAGGTGGTGCAAACTCTGAATCTCTCTTACCATCAGGTGGTGTAAACTCCATCTGAATCTCTCTAACCGTCAGGTGGTGTAAACTCTGAATCTCTCTTACCGTCAGGTGGTGTAAACTCCATCTGAATCTCTCTAACCGTCAGGTGGTGTAAACTCCATCTGAATCTCTCTTACCATCAGGTGGTGTAAACTCCATCTGAATCTCTCTAACCGTCAGGTGGTGTAAACTCTGAATCTCTCTTACCGTCAGGTGGTGTAAACGCAATCTGAATCTCTCTTACCATCAGGTGGTGCAAACTCCATCTGAAAGCCCACTCTGCTGAGTAGGTCACAGAATTGCACAGGCAAGCGCTGGTACATTCGCTGAGAAGAGGTAGACACCTGCAAATGCCTCTTCCTACGGTCAAAGACCTGCTTCAGAGCTTTGTTCTCCACCTTCTCAACCTGTAACGCATCAGCCATGGACATATTTGATGAATTATCAGGCAGTGAATACCACAGATTGCACCTTTAATGTTATCCATCGTTTCTTGTGGCACTCACCCTAACAATTTCAAGTCCGGGAAAATGTTGCTGTCTCTCTTTATAGTCAGAACTGTTGTCATCTACAGGCTTCCTTGGGGAACTGATGGGAGATTGCAGGCCCATTAAACTCAACTGTTCTTTTGCAAAATCCTCTTGGACTTCGCAGCACAGGGCTTCCACCTCCAACACAGCAGCTTTGAACCCTCTAGAAGCCCCCTGGATGGTCAATCCAAAGCGGCCATCTTTAAAGTTCTCCTCGATGGAAACTTCCCTCTTGGTCTGAAGGGAAAGAAGCTCTTCAAACTCCCTCTGGCCAAAGTGCTGGATGAAATTGTTGTGAATGGTGATTGCATTCTTCGAGGCAGGGTACAAAACATCCAAATACCAGCGTCTGGCCTCCCTCAATGTCTCATGATAGGCACTGCAGAGCTCGATAAATGGTTGTACACTTTTCCTTGCATCTCTGGAGTCGGAATGGACAGTTTCGTGCTTAAATACTTAAAGATGAGACATAGAAGAAGAAAACTGTAAGAAACACTGTGGGAGATATACTGTAGGAAATACTGTAAAAATACTGTGAGATACTGTACGAAATACTGTAAAAAATACTGTGAGATATACTGTAGGAAATACCGTGGAATATACTGTCGGAAATATTGTGAGATATACTGTAGGAAATACTGTAAGATATACTGTGAGATATACTGTAGGAAATACTGTAAGAAATACTGTAGGAAATACTGTAAGATATACTGTGAGATATACTGTAGGAAATACTGTAAGAAATACTATGAGATATAATGTAAGAAATACTGTAAGAAATATTGTGAGATATAATGTAGGAAATACCGTGGAATATACTGTCGGAAATATTGTGAGATATACTGTAGGAAATACTGTAAGATATACTGTGAGATATACTGTAGGAAATACTGTAAGAAATACTATGAGATATAATGTAGGAAATACTGTAAGATATATTGTGAGATATACTGTAGGAAATACTGTAAGATATACTGTAGGAAATACTGTGGAATATACTGTAGGAAATACTGTAAGAAATACTGTGAGATACACTGTAGGAAATACTGTAAGAAATACTGTGAGATGTACTGATGGAAATACTGTAAGATATACTGATGGAAATACTGTAAGAAATACTGTGAGATATGCTGATGGAAATACTGTAAGATATACTATAGGAAATACTGTAAGATATACTATAGGAAATACTGTAAGGTACACTGTAGGAAATACTGTAGGAAATACTGTAAGAAATACTGTAGGAAATACTGTGAGATATATGGCAAGTGTTCTGATAATACACAAATGATAATAAGAGTTCCTCTTCATCTACTTCTTTTGACCAGGATCTCACCTTGAGAGGAGGCACTGTTGGAAGAACTAGGATTCTTGGAAGAACTAAGAACTAGATCTAAAATGGAGCTGTAAGAAATGGCAGCAGTTTTACGGGCGCCCAACCAATTGTGCTATTATGTGGGTTTTTTCGCGTTATTTGTAACTTATTTTGTACATAATGTTTCTGCAACCGTATCTCACTGCAAAAAAAGAGCTTCTGGATATCAGGACAGCGATCACTCACCTCGGATTAGACAAAGATGTTTTGTTCAACAAGCAGGACGCACAGGACATTCTCCAAACACCTGACAAGGCCAACATCCCAGTTATTTGCAAGAGGAAGAGATGCGGGTACAGAGGACACAGAGCGGGATGCCTCGTGAGGACCCGCAGAAGGTGAGTAGGAAAGCTGCCGTTACCGTCAATATTACTCGCCAACGTGCAATCATTGGACAATAAATTAGACGAGGTACGATCACGAATATCCTACCAACGGGACATCAAAAACTGTAATATCCTATGTTTCACGGAATCGTGGCTGAACGATGACATGGATATTCAGCTAGCGGGATATACGCTGCACCAGCAAGATAGAACAGCACACTCCGGTAAGACGAGGGGGGGCGGTCTGTGCATATCTGTAAACAACAGCTGGTGCACGAAATCTAAGGAAGTCTCTAGATTTTGCTTGCCTGAAGTAGAGTATCTTGTGATAAATGGCAGACCACACTACTTGCCTAGAGAGTTTTCAGCTATACTTTTTGTGGCTGTTTATTTACCACCACAGACAGATGCTGGCACTAAGACCGCACTCAGTCAGCTGTATAAGGAAATAAGCAAACAGGAAACCACTCACTCAGAGGCGGCGCTTCTAGTTGCAGGGAAACTTAAATCATTTCTACCTAATTTCCATCAACATGTTAAATGTGCAACCAGAGGGAAAAAAATTCTAGATCACATGTACTCCTCACACAGAGACGCGTACAAAGCTCTCCCTCACCCTCCATTTGGTAAATCCGAACACAACTCTATCCTCCTGATTCCTGCTTACAAGCAAAAATTAAAGCAGGAAGCACCAGTGACTCGGTCTATAAAAAAAGTGGTCAGATGAAGCAGATACTAAACTACAGGACTGTTTTGCTATCAGGGACTGGAACATGTTCCGGGATTCTTCCAATGGCATTGAGGAGTACACCACATCAGTCACTGGCTTTATCAATAAGTACATCGAGGACGTTGTCCCCACAGTGACTGTACGTACATACCCCAACCAGAAGCCATGGATTACAGGCAACATTCACACTGAGCTAAAGGGTAGAGCTGCCGCTTTCAAGGTGCGGGACTCTAACCCGGAAGCTTATAAGAAATCCTGCTAGGCCCTGCTACGAACCATCAAACAGGCAAAGCATCAATACAGGGCTAAGTTTGAATCGTACTACACCGGCTCCGACGCTTGTCTTATGTGGCAGGGCTTGCAAACTATTACAGACTACAAAGGGAAGCACAGCTGCGAGCTGCCCAGTGACACGAGCCTACCAGACCAGCTAAATCCCTTCTATGCTCGCTTCGAGGCAAGCAACACTGAGGGATGCATGAGCGCATCAGCTGTTCCGGACGACTGTGTGATCACGCTCTCCGTAGCCGACGTGAGTAAGACCTTTAAACAGGTCAACATTCACAAGGCTGCGGGGCCAAACGGATTACCAGGACGTGTGCTCCGGGGCATGTGCTGACCAACTGGCAGGTGTCTTCACTAACATTTTCAACATGTCCCTGATTGAGTCTGTAATACCAACATGTTTCAAGCAGACCACCATAGTCCCTGTGCCCAAGAGCACGTTGGAAACCTGCCTAAATTACTACAGACCCGTAGCACTCACGTCTGTAGTCATGAAGTGCTTTGAAAGGTTGGTCATGGCTCACATCAACACCATTATCCCAGAAACCCTAGACCCACTCTAATTTGTATACTGCCCAAACAGATCCACAGATGATGCAATCTCTATTGCACTCCACACTGCCCTTTCCCACCTGGACAAAAGGATCACCTATGTGAGAATGCTATTCATTGACTACAGCTCAGCGTTCAACACCATAGTACCCTCAAAACTCATCACCAAGCTAAGGATCATGGGACTAAACACCTCCCTCTGCAACTTGATCCTGGACTTCCTGACGGGCCGCCCCCAGGTGGTGAGGGTAGGTAGCAACACATCTGCCACGCTGATCCTCAACTCTGGGGCCCCTCAGGGGTGTGTGCTCAGTCCCCTCCTGTATTCCCTGTTCACCCACGACTGCATGGCCAGACACGACTCCAACACCATCATTAAGTTTGCAGACGACACAACAGTGGTAGGCCTGATCACCAACAACGACGAGACAGCCTATAGGGAGGAGGTCAGAGACCTGGCTGGGTGGTGCCAGAATAACAACCTATCCCTCAACGTAACCAAGACTAAGGAAATGATTGTGGACTACAGGAAAAGGAGGACCGAGCACGCCCCCATTCTCATCGACGGGGCTGTAGTGGAGCAGGTTGAGAGCTTCAAGTTCCTTGGTGTCCACATCACCAACAAACTAGAATGGTCCAAACACACCAAGACAGTCGTGAAGAAGGCACGACAAAGCCTATCCCCCCCTCAGGAAACTAAAAAGATTTGGCATGGGTCCTCAGATCCTCAAAAGGTTCTACAGTTGCAACGTCGAGAGCATCCTGACTGGTTGTGTCACTGCCTGGTACGGCAATTGCTCGGCCTCCGACCGCAAGGCACTACAGAGGGTAGTGCGTACGGCCCAGTACATCACTGGGGCGAAGCTGGGTGCCATCCAGGACCTCTACAGCCCAAAAAATTGTCAAAGACCCAAGCCACCCCAGTCATAGACTGTTCTCTCTACTACCACATGGCAAGCGGTACCGGAGTGCCAAGTCTAGGACAAAAAGGCTTCTCAACAGTTTTTACCCCCAAGCCATAAGACTACTGAACATCTAATGAAATGGCTACCCAGATTATTTTTTAAACTGCATTGTTGGTTGGGGCTCGTAAGTAAGCATTTCACTGTAGGTCTACACCTGTTGTATTCAAATTGTATTGTGACTAATACAATTTGATTTGATTTGTAGGCTTTGGTCCTACAGCCAGTACTAACACACCTGATACAACTGATCAACCAATACCTGGATTAGTTGAATGAGTGTGTTAGTGCTGAGCTGGAACAAAAACCTGCCCTGCACATCCTATAGCTGTCCAGTACCAGTAGTAGGCTGACCCCTGGTCTAAACTACACGTTTAAATAGGATCAAATGTAATCAAATGTAATCAAATGGCTACCCGGAATATTTGCATTGTGTGCCCCCCCCCAATCCCTCTTTTTACGCTGCTGATACTCTGTTTATCAGATATGCATAGTCACTTTAACTCTACATTCATGTCCATACTACCTCAATTTGCCCGACCAACCAGTGCCCCTGCATATTGGCTAACCGGGCTATCTGCACTGTGTCCCACCACTTGCCAACCCCTCTTTTACGCTGCTGCTACTCTCTGTTTATCATATATGCATAGTCACTTTAACCATATCTACATGTACATACTACCTCAATCAGCCCGACTAACTGGTGTCTGTATGTAGCCGCGCTACTGTTATAGCCTCGCTACTGTTATAGCCTCGCTACTGTATATAGCCTCGCTACTGTTATAGCCTCGCTACTGTTATAGCCTCGCTACTGTATATAGCCTCGCTACTGTTATAGCCTCGCTACTGTATATAGCCTCGCTACTGTTATAGCCTTGCTACTGTATATAGCCTCGCTACTGTATATAGCCTCGCTACTGTATATAGCCTCGCTACTGTTATAGCCTCGCTACTGTATATAGCCTCGCTACTGTATATAGCCTCGCTACTGTATATAGCCTCGCTACTGGTATAGCCTCGCTACTGTATATAGCCTCGCTACTGTTATAGCCTCGCTACTGTATATAGCCTCGCTACTGTTATAGCCTCGCTACTGTATATAGCCTCGCTACTGTTATAGCCTCGCTACTGTATATAGCCTCGCTACTGTATATAGCCTCGCTACTGTATATAGCCTCGCTACTGTATATAGCCTCGCTACTGTATATAGCCTCGCTACTGGTATAGCCTCGCTACTGTATATAGCCTCGCTACTGTTATAGCCTCGCTACTGTTATTTTTCACTGTCTTTTTACTGTTGAGGCCCTTTGACAGCTGGGTAGAAAACTTTTCCTCACCTGGCTTCTTGAACTTCATTGCACCTGCACCGGCATCAACACCATGGAGCAAAGCAGTACATCCAAACTTGCTATATAGGACATATGTCAGAGCTGGCCCGCATTGTTCCAGGATGCTCACCATCTCCTCCTCCAGAGGGATATTCTCTGACCTGGCCATTGCTCTCGCAGAACAAGGAATATTGATCTGAGGAATGAGGAGAACATTTAAGATCAATAAAAGATGGAAGCCGCGCCACTGTCCGCCCCACCAACGTTGTCATTGTTTTTGTTTTGTTGATCAAGTGGAGGTGAGGAGCATCACGCAACGTGGTGAAACAAAAACACTACACACTCTGCTGTTCTATCACGTCCCGTGATGCAATGATGTCTGAGGGAAAAAGCAGTGTTGTTTGTTTGAAGTAACTTCGGGAGTGTATGTTGTAATACCACAAACGGACATGGCATAGTGTCTCTGCATCAGTGTTATGATCTAGGATCAGTTTTAATCCTTAGAATCATAATGAATAAGATTACATGGACAAGGGGACCTGATCCTAGATCAGCACTCCTACTCTATGACTCTGAATACTGGTCCTTTTAGATTACATGGACAGGGGGACCTGATCCTAGACCAGCTCTATGACTCTGAATACTGGATCTTTTAGATTACATGGACAGGGGGGGACCTGATCCTAGACCAGCTCTATGACTGAATGCTTTTTAGATTACATGGACAGGGGGGACCTGATCCTAGACCAGCTCTATGACTGAATGCTTTTTAGATTACATAGACAGGGGGGACCTGATCCTAGACCAGCACTCCTACTCTATGACTCTGAATAGTGGTCCTTTTAGATTACATGGACAGGGGGACCTGATCCTAGACCAGCTCTATGACTCTGAATACTGGTTCTTTTAGATTACATGGACAGGGGGACCTCATCCTAGACCAGCTCTGTGACTGAATACTTTTTAGATTACATGGACAGGGGGACCTGATCCTAGACCAGCTCTATGACTGAATACTGGTCCTTTTAGATTACATGGACAGGGGGGGACCTGATCCTAGACCAGCTCTATGACTGAATACTTTTTAGATTACATGGACAGGGGGACCTGATCCTAGACCAGCTCAATGACTGAATACTGGTCCTTTTAGATTACATGAACAGGGGGGACCTGATCCTAGATCAGCTCTATGACTGAATACTGGTTCTTTTAGATTACATGGACAGGGGGGACCTGATCCTAGACCAGCACTCCTACTCTATGACTCTGAATACTGTCCCTTTTAGATTACATGGACAGGTGGGACCTGATCCTAGACCAGCTCTATGACTCTGAATACTGGTTCTTTTAGATTACATGGACAGGGGGGGACCTGATCCTAGACCAGCTCTATGACTGAATACTTTTTAGATTACATGGACAGGGGGGACCTGATCCTAGACCAGCTCTATGACTCTGAATACTGGTCCTTTTAGATTACATGGACAGGGGGGACCTGATCCTAGACCAGCTCTATGACTCTGAATACTGGTCCTTTTAGATTACATGGACAGGGGGGACCTGATCCTAGACCAGCTCTATGACTGAATACTTTTTAGATTACATGGACAGGGGGGACCTGATCCTAGACCAGCTCTATGACTCTGAATACTGGTCCTTTTAGATTACATGGACAGGGGGGACCTGATCCTAGACCAGCTCTATGACTCTGAATACTGGTCCTTTTAGATTACATGGACAGGGGGGACCTGATCCTAGACCAGCTCTATGACTCTGAATACTGGTCCTTTTAGATTACATGGACAGGGAGGACCTGATCCTAGACCAGCTCTATGACTGAATACTTTTTAGATTACATGGACAGGGGGACCTGATCCTAGACCAGCTCAATGACTGAATACTGGTTCTTTTAGATTACATGGACAGGTGGGACCTGATCCTAGACCAGCACTCCTACTCTATGACTCTGAAAACTGTCCCTTTTAGATTACATGGACAGGTGGTACCTGATCCTAGACCAGCTCTATGACTCTGAATACTGGTTATTTTAGATTACATGGACAGGGGGGGACCTGATCCTAGACCAGCTCTATGACTGAATGCTTTTTAGATTACATGGACAGGGGGGACCTGATCCTAGACCAGCACTCCTACTCTATGACTCTGAAAACTGGTCCTTTTAGATTACATAGACAGGGAGGACCTGATCCTAGACCAGCACTATGACTGAATACTGGTCCTTTTAGATTACATGGACAGGGAGGACCTGATCCTAGACCAGCACTATGACTGAATACTGGTCCTTTTAGATTACATGGACAGGGAGGACCTGATCCTAGACCAGCACTCCTACTCTATGACTCTGAATACTGTCCCTTTTAGATTACATGGACAGGTGGGACCTGATCCTAGACCAGCTCTATGACTCTGAATACTGGTTCTTTTAGATTACATGGACAGGGGGGGACCTGATCCTAGACCAGCTCTATGACTGAATACTTTTTAGATTACATGGACAGGGGGG
This sequence comes from Salvelinus namaycush, assembly GCF_016432855.1. Classification (NCBI taxonomy): domain Eukaryota; kingdom Metazoa; phylum Chordata; class Actinopteri; order Salmoniformes; family Salmonidae; genus Salvelinus; species Salvelinus namaycush. The sequence goes on along the minus strand of NW_024061688.1, from coordinate 60,938 downwards.
ACCTGATCCTAGACCAGCTCTATGACTCTGAATACTGGTCCTTTTAGATTACATGGACAGGGGGGACCTGATCCTAGACCAGCTCTATGACTCTGAATACTGGTCCTTTTAGATTACATGGACAGGGGGGACCTGATCCTAGACCAGCTCTATGACTGAATACTTTTTAGATTACATGGACAGGGGGGACCTGATCCTAGACCAGCTCTATGACTCTGAATACTGGTCCTTTTAGATTACATGGACAGGGGGGACCTGATCCTAGACCAGCTCTATGACTCTGAATACTGGTCCTTTTAGATTACATGGACAGGGGGGACCTGATCCTAGACCAGCTCTATGACTCTGAATACTGGTCCTTTTAGATTACATGGACAGGGAGGACCTGATCCTAGACCAGCTCTATGACTGAATACTTTTTAGATTACATGGACAGGGGGACCTGATCCTAGACCAGCTCAATGACTGAATACTGGTTCTTTTAGATTACATGGACAGGTGGGACCTGATCCTAGACCAGCACTCCTACTCTATGACTCTGAAAACTGTCCCTTTTAGATTACATGGACAGGTGGTACCTGATCCTAGACCAGCTCTATGACTGAATACTGGTCCTTTTAGATTACATGGACAGGGAGGACCTGATCCTAGACCAGCTCTATGACTGAATGCTTTTTAGATTACATGGACAGGGGGGACCTGATCCTAGACCAGCACTCCTACTCTATGACTCTGAAAACTGGTCCTTTTAGATTACATAGACAGGGAGGACCTGATCCTAGACCAGCACTATGACTGAATACTGGTCCTTTTAGATTACATGGACAGGGAGGACCTGATCCTAGACCAGCACTATGACTGAATACTGGTCCTTTTAGATTACATGGACAGGGAGGACCTGATCCTAGACCAGCACTCCTACTCTATGACTCTGAATACTGTCCCTTTTAGATTACATGGACAGGTGGGACCTGATCCTAGACCAGCTCTATGACTCTGAATACTGGTTCTTTTAGATTACATGGACAGGGGGGGACCTGATCCTAGACCAGCTCTATGACTGAATACTTTTTAGATTACATGGACAGGGGGGACCTGATCCTAGACCAGCTCTATGACTGAATACTTTTTAGATTACATGGACAGGGGGGACCTGATCCTAGACCAGCTCTATGACTCTGAATACTGGTCCTTTTAGATTACATGGACAGGGGGGACCTGATCCTAGACCAGCTCTATGACTCTGAATACTGGTCCTTTTAGATTACATGGACAGGGGGGACCTGATCCTAGACCAGCTCTATGACTCTGAATACTGGTCCTTTTAGATTACATGGACAGGGAGGACCTGATCCTAGACCAGCACTCCTTCTCTATGACTCTGAATACTGGTCCTTTTAGATTACATGGACAGGTGGGACCTGATCCTAGACCAGCACTATGACTGAATACTGGTCCTTTTAGATTACATGGACAGGGGGGGACCTGATCCTAGACCAGCTCTATGACTGAATACTTTTTAGATTACATGGACAGGGGGACCTGATCCTAGACCAGCTCTATGACTCTGAATACTGGTCCTTTTAGATTACATGGACAGGGGGGACCTGATCCTAGACCAGCTCTATGACTCTGAATACTGGTCCTTTTAGATTACATGGACAGGGGGGACCTGATCCTAGACCAGCTCTATGACTCTGAATACTGGTCCTTTTAGATTACATGGACAGGGAGGACCTGATCCTAGACCAGCTCTATGACTGAATACTTTTTAGATTACATGGACAGGGGGACCTGATCCTAGACCAGCTCAATGACTGAATACTGGTTCTTTTAGATTACATGGACAGGTGGGACCTGATCCTAGACCAGCACTCCTACTCTATGACTCTGAAAACTGTCCCTTTTAGATTACATGGACAGGTGGTACCTGATCCTAGACCAGCTCTATGACTCTGAATACTGGTTATTTTAGATTACATGGACAGGGGGGGACCTGATCCTAGACCAGCTCTATGACTGAATGCTTTTTAGATTACATGGACAGGGGGGACCTGATCCTAGACCAGCACTCCTACTCTATGACTCTGAAAACTGGTCCTTTTAGATTACATAGACAGGGAGGACCTGATCCTAGACCAGCACTATGACTGAATACTGGTCCTTTTAGATTACATGGACAGGGAGGACCTGATCCTAGACCAGCACTATGACTGAATACTGGTCCTTTTAGATTACATGGACAGGGAGGACCTGATCCTAGACCAGCACTCCTACTCTATGACTCTGAATACTGTCCCTTTTAGATTACATGGACAGGTGGGACCTGATCCTAGACCAGCTCTATGACTCTGAATACTGGTTCTTTTAGATTACATGGACAGGGGGGGACCTGATCCTAGACCAGCTCTATGACTGAATACTTTTTAGATTACATGGACAGGGGGGACCTGATCCTAGACCAGCTCTATGACTGAATACTTTTTAGATTACATGGACAGGGGGGACCTGATCCTAGACCAGCTCTATGACTCTGAATACTGGTCCTTTTAGATTACATGGACAGGGGGGACCTGATCCTAGACCAGCTCTATGACTCTGAATACTGGTCCTTTTAGATTACATGGACAGGGGGGACCTGATCCTAGACCAGCTCTATGACTCTGAATACTGGTCCTTTTAGATTACATGGACAGGGAGGACCTGATCCTAGACCAGCACTCCTTCTCTATGACTCTGAATACTGGTCCTTTTAGATTACATGGACAGGTGGGACCTGATCCTAGACCAGCACTATGACTGAATACTGGTCCTTTTAGATTACATGGACAGGGGGGGACCTGATCCTAGACCAGCTCTATGACTGAATACTTTTTAGATTACATGGACAGGGGGACCTGATCCTAGACCAGCTCAATGACTGAATACTGGTCCTTTTAGATTACATGGACAGGTGGGACCTGATCCTAGACCAGCACTCCTACTCTATGACTCTGAATACTGTCCCTTTTAGATTACATGGACAGGGGGGACCTGATCCTAGACCAGCTCTATGACTCTGAATACTGTCCCTTTTAGATTACATGGACAGGTGGGACCTGATCCTAGACCAGCTCTATGACTCTGAATACTGGTTCTTTTAGATTACATGGACAGGGGGGACCTAATCTATGACTGAATACTGGTTCTTTTAGATTACATGGACAGGGGGGACCTGATCCTAGACCAGCACTCCTACTCTATGACTCTGAATACTGGTTATTTTAGATTACATGGACAGGGGGGACCTGATCCTAGACCAGCTCTATGACTGAATACTGGTTCTTTTAGATTACATGGACAGGGGGGACCTGATCCTAGACCAGCTCTATGACTCTGAATAATGGTCCTTTTAGATTACATGGAAAGGGGGGACCTGATCCTAGACCAGCTCTATGACTCTGAATACTGGTTCTTTTACATTACATGGACAGGGGGGACCTGATCCTAGACCAGCTCTATGACTCTGAATACTGGTTCTTTTACATTACATGGACAGGGGGGACCTGATCCTAGACCAGCAATATGACTGAATACTGGTTATTTTAGATTACATGGACAGGGGGGACCTGATCCTAGACCAGCTCTATGACTCTGAATAATGGTCATTTACATTACTTGGAAAGGGGGGACCTGATCCTAGACCAGCTCTATGACTCTGAATACTGGTTCTTTTACATTACATGGACAGGGGGGACCTGATCCTAGACCAGCTCTATGACTGAATATTGGTTATTTTAGATTACATGGACAGGGGGGACCTGATCCTAGACCAGCACTATGACTGAATACTGGTTATTTTACATTACATGGACAGGGGGGACCTGATCCTAGACCAGCACTATGACTGAATACTGGTTATTTTACATTACATGGACAGGGGGACCTGATCCTAGACCAGCACTATGACTGAATACTGGTTATTTTACATTACATGGACAGGGGGGACCTGATCCTAGACCAGCACTAGTCGGAGATGCTTTTAGAACACGGGCCCAGATGTTTGAGCTACAGTGAAGGTTATCAACCCTTTTCTCTTTTTTGAAGAAACTTCGGTAGTGTATGTTGTAATTCCACAAACGGACATTGCAGTTTCACCATTAAATATTCGAGCTATAAGGCATACATTATACAAATCAATTCTTATCAATATATTATAGCCTTTAATATAGCCTATTGTGGTAATTTGCTCATAACTGCCGACATGTACAGTGCCTTCAGAAATTATTCACACCCCTTGACGTTTTCCACATTTTGCTGTGTTACAGTCTGAATTTAAAATGGATTACATTAAGATTTTGTTGTGTCACTGGCCTAAACATAATACCCCATAATGTCAAAGTGAAATTATGTTATTTTTTTTTTTGTAATGCCAAGAGTGTACATTACAGTCCTTGGTTCGAATCCAGGCTGAATCACATCCAGCTGTGATTGGGAGTACCATAGGGCAGTGCACAATTGGCCCAGTGTCATCTGGGTTTGGCGGGGGGTAGACCATCATTGTAAATAAGAATTTCTTCTTAACTGACTTGTCTAGTTAAATAAAAGATGAAGGGTGGCTACTTTAAAGAATATAAAATATATTTTGATTTGTTTAACACTTTTATGGTTACTACATGATTCCATATGTGTTATTTCATAGTTTTGATGTCTTCACTATTATTCTACAATGTAAAAAATAGTAAAAATAAAGAAAAAACCTTGAATGAGTAGTTGTTCTAAAACTTTTTACCGGTAGTGTATATATAATTGATTTTGAATCATGTCCTTCGCTTGTTAGATTATAACTGTTGGTGTATCTGAACATAAACAATAAACTCAAATTAGATCTAATCAAGTATCAAGTTGTTAATTGTCAACTAGATTTGGGCATATTCTTCAGACCTACAAAAATATACATCACAGGCTAGATCTAACTTGTTTAGTAAGGACAGACTAGACCTAACTTGTTTAGTAAGGACAGACTAGACCTAACTTGTTTAGTAAGGACAGACTAGATCTAACTTGTTTAGTAAGGACAGACTAGATCTAACTTGTTTAGTAAGGACAGACTAGATCTAACTTGTTTAGTAAGGACAGACTAGATCTAACTTGTTTAGTATGGACAGACTAGATCTAACTTGTTTGGTAAGGACAGACTAGATCTAACTTGTTAAGTAAGTACAGACTAGATCTAACTTGTTTAGTAAGGACAGACTAGATCTAACTTGTTTAGTAAGGACAGACTAGACCTAACTTGTTTGGTAAGGACAGACTAGATCTAACTTGTTAAGTAAGTACAGACTAGATCTAACTTGTTTAGTAAGGACAGACTAGACTTAACTTGTTTAGTAAGGACAGACTAGATTTAACTTGTTTAGTAAGGACAGACTAGACCTAACTTGTTTAGTAAGGACAGAACAGACCTAACTTGTTTAGTAAGGACAGACAAGATCACAAAAAAGTACATTAAAAAAATCACAGTACCTGGTGTTTTAAAATAAATGTAATCTCTATTTTCTGGGGCTCGATGTCCGTGTAGATCTGTATGAGGCCGTGTGAGAAGTTGATTGGATGATCTGCAAGCTTTGTTGTGTGTGTGTGTGTGTGTGTGTGTGTGTGTGTGTGTGTGTGTGTGTGTGTGTGTGTGTGTGTGTGTGTGTGTGTGTGTGTGTGTGTGTGTGTGTGTGTGTGTGTGTGTGTGTGTGTGTGTGTGTGTGTTATTTACTCTGGGGGCAGGACTACCCATGAAGAGCCCAGAGTGTTCAGGAAATTGAACTGAAAGTAATCCTAATCCTGGGCTGGGCTTGGCTGTGTTCCATACCTACTTTCTGCCTCCTCGATTCATAAAGCGTCTCTGCGTCAGTGTTATGATCTAGGATCAGTTTTAATCCTTAGAATCATAATGAATAAGATTACATGGACAAGGGGACCTGATCCTAGATCAGCACTCCTACTCTATGACTGAATACTGGTCCTTTTAGATTACATGGACAGGGGGACCTGATCCTAGACCAGCTTTATGACTGAATACTGGTCCTTTTACATTACATGGACAGGGGGACCTGATCCTAGACCAGCTCTATGACTGAATACTGGTCCTTTTAGATTACATGGACAGGGGGACCTGATCCTAGACCAGCTCTATGACTGAATACTGGTCCTTTTAGATTACATGGACAGGGGGACCTGATCCTAGACCAGCTCTATGACTGAATACTGGTCCTTTTAGATTACATGGACAGGGGGACCTGATCCTAGACCAGCTCTATGACTGAATACTGGTCCTTTTAGATTACATGGACAGGTGGGACCTGATCCTAGACCAGCTCTATGACTGAATACTGGTCCTTTTAGATTACATGGACAGGGGGGACCTGATCCTAGACCAGCTCTATGACTGGATACTGGTTCTTTTACATTACATGGACAGGGGGGACCTGATCCTAGACCAGCTCTATGACTCTGAATACTGGTCCTTTTAGATTACATGGACAGGGGGACCTGATCCTAGACCAGCTCTATGACTGAATACTGGTCCTTTTAGATTACATGGACAGGGGGGACCTGATCCTAGACCAGCTCTATGACTGAATACTGGTCCTTTTAGATTACATGGACAGGGGGACCTGATCCTAGACCAGCTCTATGACTGAATACTGGTCCTTTTAGATTACATGGACAGGGGGGACCTGATCCTAGACCAGCGCTATGACTCTGAATACTGGTTCTTTTACATTACATGGACAGGGGGGGACCTGATCCTAGACCAGCTCTATGACTGAATACTGGTCCTTTTAGATTACATGGACAGGGGGGGACCTGATCCTAGACCAGCGCTATGACTCTGAATACTGGTCCTTTTAGATTACATGGACAGGGGGGACCTGATCCTAGACCAGCTCTATGACTGAATACTGGTTCTTTTACATTACATGGACAGGGGGGACCTGATCCTAGACCAGCTCTATGACTGAATACTGGTTATTTTAGATTACATGGACAGGGGGGGACCTGATCCTAGACCAGCACTAGTCTGAGATGCTTTTAGAACACGGGCCCAGATGTTTGAGCTACAGTGAAGGTTATCAACCCTTTTCTCTTTTTTAGGGACCGGTGAGCTATGGTTTCTCCTCCTTGAGGGACTGCTTACATTCAAACTAGCACTGTAGAACTGACTACAATAGTGTCAGTTAATCATCTCAGGGACCGGCCAGCAACATCCCACTGACTGGCACTGCACTAAATCTCTTGCAACGCTTTTATGTTAGAAAAGTTGACAATCACAGATGGGCAGTAGGCCTATTTCTGTTACATGTATTTCAAATATGTATTTCAATTACTGCTGAGTATTTAGTCATGTGTATTACAATGGGCTGAACTACACTCCAATGTCTTTTGTAACAAGATACTTTAGAGAGCTGTAATTTGTATTTTTAAAATACAAATACTATTCTATACCGTTTTTGATAGCTGTTCACCATTTTGTGGCCCCCTTTCACCCTGCATTGGTATCAGAAGTCTGATGGCACTATGGTGTGACAAGAGTGTCTGCTAAATGGACTAAGTTTAATTGTATATGTAAAAACTATCGCAAAGCATGCTGAGTATTATTCTAATGAGCTCTGCCCCGAAATAGGGCCAATAACAACAGCCATTGTGCTTTGCAGTTCATTTTGGTATGTTCATTCTCACACAAACATTTTGGTCATTTAGCAAACACTCTTAACTAGAGTGTAAGGACCGACGCTGGAGACGAGAAGCAGGTACGGGGAGTTGGCATTTAATTAGGAACAGATAAAGAGCAAGACAGGAGACAAAGTCAGCACAACAAACTACAATCAATGCAGCAGCGGGGAATAGAGATGAGGAACTGACAAATATAGGGGAGGTAATAAACAGGTGATAGATTCCAGGTGAGTCCAATGATACGCTGATGCGCGTGACGGGGGGAAGGCAGGTGTGCGTTCTGATGGTGGCAGGAGTGCATAACAATAAATCCGCGCGCCAGGGAGGGGAGCAGGCGTGACACAGAGTGACTTCAGTGCATTTAACTGAGGCAGATAAACAGCAACATACTGTATCACAGTCAGAGCAAGTCAACTGTTTCTGTTACCATTACTGAGAGGGTTGTTGCTGTTGGGGCCTGCTACTGGCTAACTTCTGCATTTTAAAATACAAAATACATGCATTTTAATTAAATACACTTCAAAATACAAGTATTTTGCAGTTTATTTTGATACATTGATCGTTGTAGTGTTTTGTAATGTACCCATCACTGCTGCCAATACTAACAATATGATCCCAGGAGTCAGGACCTGTTAGAACAGTGTTTCTCAACACTTTTTATAACAGGGACCGGACAGCTATGATTTATTCTCCTTTAAAACTACAACTGTACAAATGACTCAGTAGAGAGGTGAAAAAACAGACCAAATAATACGTCAAACATTTGTTAATAAAACCCTTTTGGTAGAATCATTAAACTGATTCCAGATGTACGGTATGGGTTCTTCTGACCAATATTAAGAAATTGACTGTATAATAATGAAATTATTTTAAACGATGCACGAAAAGGTCATCCCGTGATGCGACCCACCCTTGCCAGAGATACAACCCAGATGTGGGTCCCCACAGTTAGGAACCACTGGTATAGACAAACCACTGGTATAGACAGACCACTGGTTTAGACAGACCACTGGTATAGACAGACCACTGGTATAGACAGACCACTGGTATAGACAGACCACTGGTATAGACAAACCACTAGTATAGACAGACCACTAGTATAGACAGACCACTAGTATAGACAGACCACTAGTATAGACAGACCACTGGTATAGACAGACCACTGGTATAGATATACCACTAGTATAGACAGACCACTAGTATAGACAGACCACTAGTATAGACAGACCACTAGTATAGACAGACCACTGGTATAGATATACCACTGGTATAGACAGACCACTGGTATAGATATACCACTAGTATAGACAGACCACTGGTATAGCTATACCACTAGTATAGACAGACCACTGGTATAGATATACCACTAGTATAGACAGACCACTGGTATAGATATACCACTAGTATAGAGAGACAACTGGTATAGACAAACCACTGGTATAGACAAACCACTGGTATAGACAGACCACTGGTATAGACAAACCACTGGTATAGACAGACCACTGGTATAGACAGACCACTGATACAGACAGACCACTAGTATAGACAGACCACTAGTATAGACAGACCACTAGTATAGACAGACCACTAGTATAGACAGACCACTGGTATAGATATACCACTGGTATAGACAGACCACTGGTATAGATATACCACTAGTATAGACAGACCACTGGTATAGATATACCACTAGTATAGACAGACCACTGGTATATACAAACCACTAGTATAGACAGACCACTAGTATAGACAGACCACTAGTATAGACAGACCACTGGTATAGACAGACCACTGGTATAGACAGACCACTGGTATAGACAGACCACTGGTATAGACAAACCACTGGTATAGACAGACCACTGTTATATACAAACCACTGGTATAGACAGACCACTGGTATAGACAGACCACTAGTATAGACAGACCACTGGTATAGACAGAACCACTGGTATAGACAGACCACTGGTATAGACAGACCACTGGTATAGACAGACCACTAGTATAGACAGACCACTGGTATAGACAGAACCACTGGTATAAACAGACCACTGGTATAGACAGACCACTGGTATAGACAGACAACTAGTATAGATATACCACTGGTATAGACAGACCACTGGTACAGATATACCACTGGTATAGACAAACCACTAGTATAGACAGACCACTGGTATAGACAGAACCACTGGTATAGACAGACCACTGGTATAGACAGACCACTGGTATAGACAGAACCACTGGTATAGACAGACCACTGGTATAGACAGACCACTGGTATAGACAAACCACTAGTATAGACAGACCACTAGTATAGACAGACCACTAGTATAGACAGACCACTAGTATAGACAGACCACTGGTATAGGTATACCACTGGTATAGACAGACCACTGGTATAGATATACCACTAGTATAGACAGACCACTGGTATAGACAGACCACTATTATAGACAGACCACTGGTATAGACAGAACCACTGGTATAGACAGACCACTGGTATAGACAGACCACTGGTATAGACAGACCACTGGTATAGACAGAACCACTGGTATAGACAGACCACTGGTATAGACAGACCACTATTATAGACAGACCACTGGTATAGACATACCACTAGTATAGACAGACTACTGGTATAGACAGACCACTGGTATAGACAGAACCACTGGTATGGACAGAACACTAGTATAGACAGACAACTAGTATAGACAGACCACTGGTATAGATATACCACTGGTATAGACAGACCACTGGTATAGACAGAACCACTGGTATGGACAGAACACTAGTATAGACAGACAACTAGTATAGACAGACCACTGGTATAGACAGACCACTAGTATAGACAGACCACTGGTATAGACAGACCACTGGTATAGACAGACCACTGGTATAGACAGACCACTGGTATAGACAGACCACTAGTATAGACAGACCACTGGTATAGACAGACCACTGGTATAGACAGAACCACTGGTATGGACAGACCACTGGTATAGACAGACCACTAGTATAGACAGACCACTGGTATAGACGGAACCCCTGGTATAGACAGACCACTGGAATAGACAGACCACTGGTATAGACAGACCACTGGTATAGACAGACCACTAGTATAGACAGACCACTGGTATAGACAGAACCCCTGGTATAGACAGATCACTGGTATAGACAGACCACTGGTATAGACATACCACTAGTATAGATATACCACTGGTATAGACAGACCACTGGTATAGACAGACCACTGGTGCAGATATACAGTGGGGCAAAAAAGTATTTAGTCAGCCACCAATTGTGCAAGTTCTCCCACTTAAAAAGATGAGAGAGGCCTGTAATTTTCATCATAGGTACACTTCAACTATGACAGACAAAATGAGAGAAAAAAAATCCAGAAAATCACATTGTAGGATTTTTAATGAATTTATTTGCAAATTATGGTGGAAAATAAGTATTTGGTCACCTACAAACAAGCAAGATTTCTGGCTCTCACAGACTTGTAACTTCTTCTTTAAGAGGCTCCTCTGGCCTCCACTCGTTACCTGTATTAATGGCACCTGTTTGAACTTGTTATCAGTATAAAAGACACCTGTCCACAACCTCAAACAGTCACACTCCAAACTCCACTATGGCCAAGAACCAAAGAGCTGTCAAAGGACACCAGAAACAAAATTGTAGACCTGCACCAGGCTGGGAAGACTGAATCTGCAATAGGTAAGCAGCTTGGTTTGAAGAAATCAAAGGACACCAGAAACAAAATTGTAGACCTGCACCAGGCTGGGAAGACTGAATCTGCAATAGGTAAGCAGCTTGGCTTGAAGAAATCAACTGTGGGAGCAATTATTAGGAAATGGAAGACATACAAGACCACTGATAATCTCCCTCGATCTGGGGCTCCACGCAAGATCTCACCCCGTGGGGTCAAAATGATCACAAGAACGGTGAGCAAAAATCCCAGATCCACACGGGGGGACCTAGTGAATGACCTGCAGAGAGCTGGGACCAAAGTAACAAAGCCTACCATCAGTAACACACTACGCCGCCAGGGACGCAAATCCTGCAGTGCCAGACGTGTCCCCTGCTTAAGCCAGTACATGTCCAGGCCCGTCTGAAGTTTGCTAGAGAGCATTTGGATGATCCAGAAGAAGATTGGGAGAATGGCATATGGTCAGATGAAACCAAAATAGAACTTTTTGGTAAAAACTCAACTCGTCGTGTTTGGAGGACAAAGAATGCTGAGTTGCATCCAAAGAACACCATACCTACTGTGAAGCATGGGGGTGGAAACATCATGCTTTGGGGCTGTTTTTCTGCAAAGGGACCAGGACGACTGATCCGTGTAAAGGACAGAATGAATGGGGCCATGTATCGTGAGATTTTGAGTGAAAACCTCCTTCCATCAGCAAGGGCATTGAAGATGAAACGTGGCTGGGTCTTTCAGCATGACAATGATCCCAAACATACCGCCCGGGCAACGAAGGAGTGGCTTCGTAAGAAGCATTTCAAGGTCCTGGAGTGGCCTAGCCAGTCTCCAGATCTCAACCCCATAGAAAATCTTTGGAGGGAGTTGAAAGTCCGTGTTGCCCAGCAACAGCCCCAAAACATCCAAGACATCAAAACTATGAAATAACACATATGGAATCTAAATTAAGCACTGAGAGTGTCACCAGCAAAGCACACCCACACCATCACACCTCCTCCTCCATGCTTCACGGTGGGAACTATACATGCAGAGATCATCCGTTCACCTACTCTGCGTCTCACAAAGACACGGCGGTTGGAACCAAAAATATCACATTTGGACTCATCAGACGTGTTATTTCGTGTTATGTGTTATTTCGTAGTTTTTATGTCTTCGCCATTATTCTACAATGTAGAAAATAGTCCAAATAAAGAAAAAGCCTTGAATGTGTGTCCAAACTTTTGACTGGTACTGTATATATATTTCTCAATGGAGGAGTCTATAAATGTCATAAAGATATCAACAGAATTTGACTAAAACTATGAAAACGCCACTCTCGCAAATATTCAGAATATTGTGATTGCCAGCCATCAAAATCTGCCTACATTAGGCTATTGTTTCTGTGCATTTCTCACTGTGTTGAGGTAAAAATCTGCCTACATTAGGCTATTGTTTCTGTGCATTTCTCACTGTGTTGAGGTGAAAATCTGCCTACATTAGGCTATTGTTTATATGAGTAATTCAAACTGTGTTGGGGTAAAAATCAGCCTACATTAGGCTATTGTTTCTGTGCATTTCTCACTGTGTTGAGGTAAAAAAAAAAAAAAGCCTACATTTAGGCAATTTTTTCTGTGTATTTCACACTGTGTTGGGCATTTAGCAGAAATTTGTTTTTCTCATCCTGAAAAAGTTTAAACTCTAAATGTTATGAAGCCAAATATATCCAAATCAGATTTTAGAAAAACACTTTGTGGTACTGTTAGATCAGATTTTGAGATATCAGCTGATGTACGAAGGACTATATGAATAAATTTGATTTGAATGTTAAAATACACATAAACTACCTGTTTATAACTGGTGCAATTGGTATCCCGCCGGTCTGATAGGCCTATTCATTGGGCTAGTCCAAAAGCTACAATGTGGTTGTCGGGATAAAGTTCTGTGTCAATGTATCCATAAGTATACACTAGCGACTGACTGTTCTAACTTTACAAAAGGGGCAGTTCACTTCGAATAATGTGGGAAAGTGCTCACTCAGACATTTCACTCGTAGGTGTGTCTGCAATAAGCGCTGTAACATGTTTTAACACGTATTCCCTTTGATGTGTTTTGTGTTGCACATATTTACCTGAGTTACAACACTTTCTGAACTAATAGAAACTGTGAAGAGAAAAAACAAAGTTGGAGAAAAAATACCTCAATGCGAATCTGTGTTAAAACTGATGTACAGGACACCGCCTGGACAGGACACTAGTCTATCTACAGTACACCGCCTGGACAGGACACTAGTCTATCTACAGTACACCGCCTGGACAGGACGCTAGTCTATCTACAGTACACCGCCTGGACAGGACGCTAGTCTATCTACAGTACACCGCCCTGTCCAGGCGGAAACAGGAGAGAAACAGAAACAGGAGATAGACTAGCGTCCTGTCCAGGCGGTGTACTGTAGATAGACTAGCGTCCTGTCCAGGCGGTGTACTGTGTTAAAACTGATGTACAGGACACCACCTGGACAGGACACTAGTCTATCTACAGTACACCGCCTGGACAGGACGCTAGTCTATCTCCTGTTTCTGTAGTGAGACAGCTTAATGTACAGTACACCCACTGGACAGGACACTAGTCTATCTCCTGTTTCTGTAGTGAGACAGCTTGATGTACAGTACACTGCCTGGACAGGACACTAGTCTATCTACAGTACACTGCCTGGACAGGACACTAGTCTATCTACAGTACACCGCCTGGACAGGACACTAGTCTATCTACAGTACACCGCCTGGACAGGACGCTAGTCTATCTCCTGTTTCTGTAGTGAGACAGCTTAATGTACAGTACACCCACTGGACAGGACACTAGTCTATCTCCTGTTTCTGTAGTGACACAGCTTGATGTAAAGTACACCGCCTGGACAGGACACTAGTCTATCTATAGTACACCGCCTGGACAGGACAATAGTCTATCTACAGTGGTACTTTTAGATCAGATTTTAGAAAAACACTTTGTGTAGATAGACTAGCGTCCTGTCCAGGCGGTGTACTGTAGATAGACTAGCGTCCTGTCCAGGCGGTGTACTGTAGATAGACTAGTGTCCTGTCCAGGCAGTGTCCTGTACATCAGTTTTAACACAGTACACCGCCTGAACAGGACGCTAGTCTATCTACAGTACACCGCCTGGACAGGACGCTAGTCTATCTACAGTACACCGCCTGGACAGGACGCTAGTCTATCTACAGTACACCGCCTGGACAGGACGCTAGTCTATCTACAGTACACCGCCTGGACAGGACACTAGTCTATCTACAGTACACCGCCTGGAAAGGACACTAGTCTATCTACAGTACACCGCCTGGACAGGACGCTAGTCTATCTCCTGTTTCTGTAGTGAGACAGCTTAATGTACAGTACACCCACTGGACAGGACACTAGTCTATCTCCTGTTTCTGTAGTGAGACAGCTTGATGTACAGGACACCCCCTGAACAGGACACTAGTCTATCTCATATTTCTGTAGTGAGACAGCTTGATGTACAGTACACTCCCTGGACAGGACACTAGTCTATCTCCTGTTTTTGTAGTGAGACAGTTTGATGTACAGTACACCCCCTGGACAGGACACTACTCTATCTCCTGTTTCTGTAGTGAGACAGTTTGATGTACAGTACACCGCCTGGACAGGACACTAGTCTATCTCCTGTTTCTGTAGTGAGACAGCTTGATGTACAGTACACCGCCTGGACAGGACACTAGTCTATCTCCTGTTTCTGTAGTGAGACAGCTTGATGTACAGTACACCCCTGGACAGGACACTAGTCTATCTCCTGTTTCTGTAGTGAGACAGTTTGATGTACAGTACACCGCCTGGACAGGACACTAGTCTATCTCCTGTTTCTGTAGTGAGACAGCTTGATGTACAGTACACCGCCTGGACAGGACACTAGTCTATCTCCTGTTTCTGTAGTGAGACAGCTTGATGTACAGTACACCGCCTGGACAGGACACTAGTCTATCTCCTGTTTCTGTAGTGAGACAGCTTGATGTACAGTACACCCCTGGACAGGACACTAGTCTATCTCCTGTTTCTGTAGTGAGACAGCTTGATGTACAGTACACCCACTGGACAGGACACTAGTCTATCTCCTGTTTCTGTAGTGAGACAGCTTGATGTACAGTACACCGCCTGGACAGGACACTAGTCTATCTCCTGTTTCTGTAGTGAGACAGCTTAAAGTACAGTACACCCCTGGACAGGACACTAGTCTATCTCCTGTTTCTGTAGTGAGACAGCTTGATGTACAGTACACCCACTGGTCAGGACACTAGTCTATCTCCTGTTTCTGTAGTGAGACAGCTTGATGTACAGTACACCGCCTGGACAGGACACTAGTCTATCTCCTGTTTCTGTAGTGAGACAGCTTGATGTACAGTACACCCCTGGACAGGACACTAGTCTATCTCCTGTTTCTGTAGTTAGACAGTTTGATGTACAGTACACCGCCTGGACAGGACACTAGTCTATCTCCTGTTTCTGTAGTGAGACAGCTTGATGTACAGTACACCGCCTGGACAGGACACTAGTCTATCTCCTGTTTCTGTAGTGAGACAGCTTGATGTACAGTACACCGCCTGGACAGGACACTAGTCTATCTCCTGTTTCTGTAGTGAGACAGCTTGATGTACAGTACACCGCCTGGACAGGACACTAGTCTATCTCCTGTTTCTGTAGTGAGACAGCTTGATGTACAGTACACCCACTGGACAGGACACTAGTCTATCTCCTGTTTCTGTAGTGAGACAGCTTGATGTACAGTACACCGCCTGGACAGGACACTAGTCTATCTCCTGTTTCTGTAGTGAGACAGCTTGATGTACAGTACACCGCCTGGACAGGACACTAGTCTATCTCCTGTTTCTGTAGTGAGACAGCTTGATGTACAGTACACCCCTGGACAGGACACTAGTCTATCTCCTGTTTCTGTAGTGAGACAGCTTGATGTACAGTACACCCACTGGACAGGACACTAGTCTATCTCCTGTTTCTGTAGTGAGACTGCTTGATGTACAGTACACCGCCTGGACAGGACACTAGTCTATCTCCTGTTTCTGTAGTGAGACAGCTTGATGTACAGTACACCCCTGGACAGGACACTAGTCTATCTCCTGTTTCTGTAGTGAGACAGCTTGATGTACAGTACACCGCCTGAACAGGACACTAGTCTATCTCCTGTTTCTGTAGTGATACAGCTTGATGTACAGTACACCGCCTGGACAGGACACTAGTCTATCTCCTGTTTCTGTAGTGAGACAGCTTGATGTACAGTACACCGCCTGGACAGGACACTAGTCTATCTCCTGTTTCTGTAGTGAGACAGCTTGATGTACAGTACACCCCCTGGACAGGACACTAGTCTATCTCCTGTTTCTGTAGTGAGACAGCTTGATGTACAGTACACCGCCTGGACAGGACACTAGTCTATCTCCTGTTTCTGTAGTGAGACAGCTTGATGTACAGTACACCGCCTGGACAGGACACTAGTCTATCTCCTGTTTCTGTAGTGAGACAGCTTGATGTACAGTACACCGCCTGGACAGGACACTAGTCTATCTCCTGTTTCTGTAGTGAGACAGCTTGATGTACGGTACACCCACTGGACAGGACACTAGTCTATCTCCTGTTTCTGTAGTGAGACAGCTTGATGTACGGTACACCGCCTGGACAGGACACTAGTCTATCTCCTGTTTCTGTAGTGAGACAGCTTGATGTACAGTACACCCACTGGACAGGACACTAGTCTATCTCCTGTTTCTGTAGTGAGACAGCTTGATGTACAGTACACCCACTGGACAGGACACTAGTCTATCTCCTGTTTCTGTAGTGAGACAGCTTGATGTACAGTACACCGCCTGGACAGGACACTAGTCTATCTCCTGTTTCTGTAGTGAGACAGCTTGATGTACAGTACACCGCCTGGACAGGACACTAGTCTATCTCCTGTTTCTGTAGTGAGACAGCTTGATGTACAGTACACCGCCTGGACAGGACACTAGTCTATCTCCTGTTTCTGTAGTGAGACAGCTTGATGTACAGTACACCGCCTGGACAGGACACTAGTCTATCTCCTGTTTCTGTAGTGAGACAGCTTGATGTACAGTACACCCCTGGACAGGACACTAGTCTATCTCCTGTTTCTGTAGTGAGACAGCTTGATGTACAGTACACCGCCTGAACAGGACACTAGTCTATCTCCTGTTTCTGTAGTGATACAGCTTGATGTACAGTACACCGCCTGGACAGGACACTAGTCTATCTCCTGTTTCTGTAGTGAGACAGCTTGATGTACAGTACACCGCCTGGACAGGACACTAGTCTATCTCCTGTTTCTGTAGTGAGAAAGCTTGATGTACAGTACACCCCCTGGACAGGACACTAGTCTATCTCCTGTTTCTGTAGTGAGACAGCTTGATGTACAGTACACCGCCTGGACAGGACACTAGTCTATCTCCTGTTTCTGTAGTGAGACAGCTTGATGTACAGTACACCCCTGGACAGGACACTAGTCTATCTCCTGTTTCTGTAGTGAGACAGCTTGATGTACAGTACACCGCCTGAACAGGACACTAGTCTATCTCCTGTTTCTGTAGTGATACAGCTTGATGTACAGTACACCGCCTGGACAGGACACTAGTCTATCTCCTGTTTCTGTAGTGAGACAGCTTGATGTACAGTACACCGCCTGGACAGGACACTAGTCTATCTCCTGTTTCTGTAGTGAGACAGCTTGATGTACAGTACACCCCCTGGACAGGACACTAGTCTATCTCCTGTTTCTGTAGTGAGACAGCTTGATGTACAGTACACCGCCTGGACAGGACACTAGTCTATCTCCTGTTTCTGTAGTGAGACAGCTTGATGTACAGTACACCGCCTGGACAGGACACTAGTCTATCTCCTGTTTCTGTAGTGAGACAGCTTGATGTACAGTACACCCCCTGGACAGGACACTAGTCTATCTCCTGTTTCTGTAGTGAGACAGCTTGATGTACAGTACACCGCCTGGACAGGACACTAGTCTATCTCCTGTTTCTGTAGTGAGACAGCTTGATGTACAGTACACCCCTGGACAGGACACTAGTCTATCTCCTGTTTCTGTAGTGAGACAGCTTGATGTACAGTACACCGCCTGAACAGGACACTAGTCTATCTCCTGTTTCTGTAGTGATACAGCTTGATGTACAGTACACCGCCTGGACAGGACACTAGTCTATCTCCTGTTTCTGTAGTGAGACAGCTTGATGTACAGTACACCGCCTGGACAGGACACTAGTCTATCTCCTGTTTCTGTAGTGAGACAGCTTGATGTACAGTACACCCCCTGGACAGGACACTAGTCTATCTCCTGTTTCTGTAGTGAGACAGCTTGATGTACAGTACACCGCCTGGACAGGACACTAGTCTATCTCCTGTTTCTGTAGTGAGACAGCTTGATGTACAGTACACCGCCTGGACAGGACACTAGTCTATCTCCTGTTTCTGTAGTGAGACAGCTTGATGTACAGTACACCGCCTGGACAGGACACTACTCTATCTCCTGTTTCTGTAGTGAGACAGCTTGATGTACAGTACACCGCCTGGACAGGACACTAGTCTATCTCCTGTTTCTGTAGTGAGACAGCTTGATGTACAGTACACCGCCTGGACAGGACACTAGTCTATCTCCTGTTTCTGTAGTGAGACAGCTTGATGTACAGTACACCGCCTGGACAGGACACTAGTCTATCTCCTGTTTCTGTAGTGAGACAGCTTGATGTACAGTACACCGCCTGGACAGGACACTAGTCTATCTCCTGTTTCTGTAGTGAGACAGCTTGATGTACAGTACACCGCCTGGACAGGACACTAGTCTATCTCCTGTTTCTGTAGTGAGACAGCTTGATGTACAGTACACCGCCTGGACAGGACACTAGTCTATCTCCTGTTTCTGTAGTGAGACAGCTTGATGTACAGTACACCCCTGTACTGTGAACAAAACAGAAGGTTACTGTACCTTCATCAAAGAAACAAGGACAGTGATATAAGTCAAGTATATTCCTCCAGTAGGATAACTTGATAGGCTTTGCCAAATGGCACCCTACTCCGTATATAGTGCACTATGTAGCGTGAGGCAGCTTGATGAACAAGTGCTAATTTGAACCAATTAAAAAATATCGGGATCGGGAGTCCCATAGGGTGGCGCACAATTGGTTAGGGGAGGGTGTAGCCAGGCGGGCTTTACTTGGCTCATCGCGCTCTAGCAACTCCTTGTGGCGGGCCGGGCGCCTGCAGGCTGATCTCGTCATCAGTTGAACAGTGTTTCCTCCGACACATTGGTGCAGCTGGCTTCCGGGTTAAGCAGGCAGGTGTTAAGAAGCGCGGTTTGGCGAGTCATGTTTCAGAGGACGCATGACTCGACCTTCGCCTCCCGAGCCCGATGAGACAAGACCGAAATTGGGGAGAAAAGAAGGGGGTAAAATACAAAAGAAAGAAACAAAATGTATATTGGTTTGAATGCCAGATAGATCCACTTCTGGTAGTGTGGACTGTGAGAGGGGGGGATAACAGAAGCCACTGTCTCCCTCAAGAGGATTTACATAGCAAATGACACCTCGGTCGCTGGAGCGTTACAAGAGCAGGGGCTGCAGGGTTTAGTTCCATACCAGCACTAAGACACCTAGTTCAGCAAGCCAACTAATCATCAAGACCCTGATTAGGTGATTAGAAAAACGTTCTATTGCTTGCTTCACATGTTCTATATAGAACCCCACATTTCAAGAAAAGGGTTATTGGGGTTCTAAATAGAACATGTAGGGGTGCTGTATAAGCAAGGGATAGAACCCTTTTTGGTTCTATATAGATTTAGATTTTTCTTAGAGTGTATGTTAGTGCTTTGCTGGAACAAAATCCTGCCCTGCACAGACTGTACTAGGATGTGTAGAGACAGACTGTACTAGGATGTGTAGAGACAGACTGTACTAGTATTTCTAGAGACAGACTGTACTAGGATGTGTAGAGACAGACTGTACTAGGATGTGTAGAGACAGTATGTCTCTAGTATTTCTAGAGACAGACTGTACTAGGATGTGTAGTGACAGACTGTACTAGGATGTGTAGAGACAGACTGTACTAGTATTTCTGGAGCCAGGCCTTGTTAGGGAGGATGTAGACATTGAAGTGATGCAAAAAACAACATATTTATTTACCTTCATAAAAATATACAGAAGAATTAGGTTTTATTTATAGGTTATTAAATTCGATTCACCATTGTGAGACCACTTTAGCATGCTTCATTATAGCTCTCTCTCTCTCTCTCTCTCTCTCTCTCTCTCTCTCTCTCGCACTCTCTCTCTCGCACTCTCTCTCGCACTCTCTCTCTCTCGCACTCTCTCTCTCGCACTCTCTCTCTCTCTCTCTCTCTCACACTCTCTCTCTCGCACTCTCTCTCTCGCACTCTCTCTAGCACTCTCTCTCGCACTCTCTCTCTCGCACTCTCTCTCTCGCACTCTCTCTCTCGCACTCTCTCTCTCGCACTCTCTCTCTCTCGCACTCTCTCTCGCACTCTCTCTCTCTCTCTCGCACTCTCTTTCTCTCGCACTCTCTCTCTCTCTCGCACTCTCTCTCTCGCACTCTCTCTCTCACTCTCTCTCTCGCACTCTCTCTCTCTCTCTCTCTCTCTCTCTCTCTCGCACTCTCTCTCGCACTCTCTCTCGCACTCTCTCTCGCACTCTCTCTCTCGCACTCTCTCTCTCGCACTCTCTCTCGCGCTCTCTCTCTCTCTCGCTCTCTCTCTCTCTCTCTCTCTCTCTCTCTCTCTCTCGCTCTCTCTCTCTCTCTCTCTCTCTCTCTCTCTCTCTGTCTCTCACTCTCTCTTCCTCCCTCTTTCTCTACAGTCAGGTAAGTTTAAATGTATTTTTTAAATGTATTTCACTATCAGAATGGTTTTGTCTGATAAATGCCTAACATCACATACAGAATTGAGAATGAATCCCCAGAATGTCAGAACAGAGGGCTAAACTGTTTATAAAGTTACAAATAAAAATAATAGCAAATAGTTTCAACTCTATAAAGGGATAGAATAAGGCTGCAGAGATAGGATGGGATGGAGTAGGGCAGGTGCAGTGGGATGGGGTAGGGTAGGGTAGGTGCAGTGGGATGGGGTAGGGTAGGGTAGGTGCAGTGGGATGGGGTAGGGTAGGGTAGGTGCAGTGGGATGGGGTAGGGTAGGGTAGGTGCAGTGGGATGGGGTGGAGTTTTAGTCATTTAAGAGGCGGGAGCTTTCTTTTTGACCGCTCTCCTCCTAGCTGGCACTGGGTTGAAGGCGGGGTTTGGGTTGGAGGCGGGGTTGCCACCATTGGCCCGCTCAGTCTTGACCTCGTCGATGAAGGTTTCTATGGCGACAAATTTCTCTGTGAGTTCACCAAGGTGAGCCTTGAGAGAGTTGAACTCCTTGTAAAGATCATCCAGAGCCTCAGATAGGGGCTGGATCCTGAGGAGAGGAGAGGAGTAGTTCAGAGAGAGGGAGAAAGGGAGAGAGGAGAGGAGAGGAGAGGAGAGGAGAGGAGAGGAGAGGAGAGGTCAGCGAGAGTGAGAGAAAAAAAAGGATGGAGAGAGAAAGAGAACATTAAATATAACGTGAGCTGAGCAGTGGTAGTTATATTTCCCTGTGGCCAGAGAGATGACTCACTTCCAAACCAGAGAGAGGAAACTGTCCATTTCTCTGTGCTGTGTGGAACATTATCCACGTTCCAAATGACATCATATTCCCTATGTAGTACACTACTTTTGACCAGGGGCCCATAGTGCACTATATAGGGAATAGGGTGCCATTAGGGTTTGGGATGAAAGACTAACTGCCTTTTTAACCTCTTTCCCTGTCTAACCATAATGACACGTTCTATTTTAGCCAATCAAATTGCAGCTTTCGAGTGTTGGTTATGACATAGCCGACCACACAACGTTTGACTGTCAGTTTCAGCTATTCTCCAACAACATCATACAGACACACTGTTATTTTGCCATCTGGAAAACTAAATCAAAAGGAGATTTTTTAGTTGTATCTCACATCCATCCACTCACTCACTCACACTTCACCATTGTGAGACCACTTTAGCATGCTTCATTATAGCTCTCTCTCTCTCTCTCACACTCACTCTCTCTCTCTCTCTCTCTCTCTCTCTCTCGCTCCCTCTGTCTCTCTCACACACACTCACACCCACTCTCTCTCTCTCTCTCTCTCACACACACACACACACACACACACACACACACACACACACACACACACACACACACACACACACACACACACACACACACACACACACACACACACACACACACACTCACAGCCTAACACTCTCACTCTTTCTATCTTCTCTCTCTCCCCCCTTCCTGTCCATCCACCCCATACCCTCTCCTCCTCTCTCCCCTCCTCCCCCTCTACCTGGCGTAGTCTGGCAGTAGTGACTGGTGGTCGTTCTGGAGCAGTGACTTCATCTGAGTGAGGATGTCAAACCTCCAGTTGTCCAGAACCTGGGTGAGGTTGGACACCCCACGCATGTTTACCTTCTCCGCTAGAAACCACAGACAGACAGACGGACAGACGGACGGACAGACAGACAGATGGACAGACGGACTGACAGTTAATTAACAGAATAGTGTTTCTGTCTCTCACATTGTGATTCCATAAAACTGAATTCATTTCACAAACAATGTTTTGTCATTTACACACAGCAGTAGAGACAGAGACTACGTCCCCAGTGTCTCCCTATTCCCTGTGCACTCTGTATGGAATAGGGAGACATTTAGGACACGACCCGGGAAACATCAAGCTCACAGCCAGCCTTGTAGTTCCATTCGTCCGTGGTTGCCGGGCGACGCTCGTGCCTCTGTCCCATCACCGCTGCCGTGGCGACGACCAGGAGCAGCAGCAGCAGCATCATGCCTTGCTTGGGTACCATGGTTACGGTCTGTCACACCCACACCTGTAAGGAGCCCAGAAGGGAGGTGGAAGAAAGTTCTGATCCCGAATGAAACCCTATGTCATATACAGCCCACTATTGCAAACCAGAGCACAATGGGCATGTATAGTACACTACTTAGGGCTCTGGTCAAAAGTAGTGCACTATGCAGGGAATAGGGTGCCATAGGGCTCTGGTCTAAAGTAGTGCCCTATGTAGGAAACAGGCTGTCATGTGGGACACAGCCATACTAATGTAAGGACATTGTTGTGATTTGAACCAACTGGTTGAGGTCAGGATGTGGAAAGGTGAAGCTGACCCAACCTGACATCTATGGTGACCACAGACACGTCAGAGGATGGCTTCCAAAGGGCTCTGACAGGCCTTTCTGGGTTGGAGGGTTTGTCTGTTGTCCTGTACTTCATTCAATGGAATTGGAGAATCCAGTGGGTTCTGGTAGTCTTTAATAGTTGATTCTAAGATTTGTATTTGATCATGTATATGTTATTGCTGTTTGTTCTTTGTTATAGGGCCAGAAAAGATTGGAGAAGTGGTTTACCCATACATTTCCGTTTTGGATAGATAACTGATAACTGATAACTGATAAAGATGGCGCCGAAGAACATGGCTGACGTTTTCCATTCTCCCAACCAATTGTGCAATTTTGTTATTTTTTTTGCGTTTTGTGTAACTTATTTTTTTACTTATTGTGTACATAATGCTGCTGCTACCGTCTCTTATGACCGAAAATAACTTCTGGACATCAGAATAGTGATTACTCACTGTGGACTGGAAGAAACTTTTTCCTTTAATGAGTCCGACGAGAAGGATATCCTGCTTTCACTGGAACAGATCCACGTCTTTTACGTGAAGAAAAGACGCCGGAAAAGGGGACACAGATCGGGGATTCTTCTGAGAAGCCAGAGGCGAGCGAGTCAACACCCAATGCCTTCCATTCTCCTTGCTAACGTGCAATCGTTAGAAAATAAAATTAATAAAACTATTAAGACGATCCTACCAACGGCACATTAAAAACTGTAACATCTTATGTTTCACCGAGACGTGGCTGAACGAAGAAACTGACAATATAGAGCTGGCGGGATTTTCCATGCACCGGCAGAACAGAGACGCTACCTCTGGTATGACGAGGGGTGGGGTGTGTGTATTTTTGTCAATAACAGCTTGTGCGCGATGTCTAATATTAAAAAAGCGAAGTAGGCACTAAGACCGCTCTCAACCAACTCTATGAGGCCATAAGCAAACAAGAATATGCTCACCCAGGAGCAGTGCTCCTAGTGGCTGAGGACTTTAATGCAGGCAAAATTAAATCAGTTTTACCAAATTCTTACCAGCATGTCACATGTGCAACCAGGGTGGAAAAAACCTAGACCACCTTTACTAGACACACAGAGATGCATACAAAGCTCTCCCTCTCCCTCACCCTCATTTGGCAAATCTGACCACAATTCTATCCTCCTGATTCCTGCTTACATGCAAAAACTATTGCAGGAAGTACCAGTGACTCGATCAATACGGAAGTGGCCAGATGACGCAGATGCTACACTACAGGACTGTTTTGCTAGCATAGACTGGAATATGTTCCGGGATTCATCCAATGGCATTGAGGAATACACTACCTCAGTCATCGGCTTCTTCAATAAGTGCATCGATGACGTTGTCCCCACAGTGACTGTACGTACATATCCCAACCAGAAGCCATGGATTACAGGCAACATCCGCATCGAGCTAAAGGCTAGAGCTGCTGCTTTCAAGGTGCGGGAGACCAATCTGGATGCTTATAAGAAATCCCACTACGCCCTCAGACGAACCATCAAACAAGCAAAGCGTCAATGCAGGAATAAGATTGAATCCCTCTGACGCTCGTCGGATGTGGCAGGGCTTGAAAAGTATTACGGACTACAAAGGGAAACCCAGACACGAGCTGCCCAGTGACGCGAGCCTACCAGACAAGCTAAATGGCTTTTATGCTCACTTCGACGCAAGCAACACTGAAGCATGCACGAGAGGTGGTTCTGGATGACTGTGTGATAACGCTCTCGGTAGCCGATGTGAACAAAACCTTTAAACAGATCAACATTCACAAAGCCGCTGGGCCAGACGGATTACCAGGACGTGCACTCAAAGCATGCGAGGACCAACTGGCAAGTGTCTTCACTGACATTTTCAACCTCTCCCTGACCGAGTCTGTAATACCCACATGTTTCAAGCAGACCACCATAGTCCCTGTGCCCAAGGAAGCGAAGGTAACCTGCCTAAATGATTACCGCCCCATGGCACTCAAAGGCTGGTCATGGCTCACATCATCCGCATCCTCACGGACACCCTAGACCCACTCCAATTCGCATACCGCCCCAACAGATCCACAGATGACGCAATCTCAATCGCACTCCACAGCTAAGGACTCTGGGACTAAGCATCTCCCTCTGCAACTGGATCCTGGACTTCCTGACGGGCCACCCCCAGGTGGTAAGAGTAGGCAACAACACGTCTGCCACGCTGATCCTTAACAATGGGGCCCCTCAGGGGTGTGTACTTAGTCCCCTCCTGTATTTCCTGTTCACCCACGACTGCGTGGCCAAACACGACTCCAACATAATCATAAAGTTGGCTGACGACACAACAGTGGTAGGCCTGATCATCGACAACGATGAGACAGCCTACAGGGAGGAGGTCAGATAACTGGCAGTGTGGTGCCAGGACAACAACCACTCCCTCAATGTGTGAGCAAGACAAAGGAGCTGATTGTGGACTACAGGAAAAGGCCCCCATTAACAACGACGGGGCTGTAGTGGAGTGGGTCGAGAGCTTCAAGTTCCTTGGTGTCCACATCACCAACGAACTATCATGGTCCAAACATACCAAGACAGTCGTGAAGAGGGCACGACAAAACCTTTTCCCCCTCAGGAGACTGAAAAGATTTGGCATGGGCCCCCAGATCCTCAAAAGGTTCTACAGCTGCACTATCGAGAGCATCCTGACCGGTTGCATCACCGCCTGGTGTTGGCAACTGCTCGGCATCTGAACGTAAGGCGTTACAGAGGGTAGTGCGAATGGCCCAGTAGATCACTGGGGCCAAGCTTCCTGCCATCCAGGACCTATATAATAGGCGGTGTCAGAGGAAAGCCCATAAAATTGTCAGAGACTCCAGTCACCCAAGTTATAGACTGTTTTCTCTGCTACCGCACGGCAAGCGGTACCAGAGAGCCAAGTCTAGGACCAAAAGGCTGCTCAACAGCTTCTACCCCCAAGCTATTAGACGGCTGAACAATTCATAAAAATCGGCACTGGACAATTTACATTGACACCCCCCCCCCCTCTTGTACACTGCTGCTACTCTCTGTTTGTTTGTTATCTATGCATAGTCCCTTCGCCCCCACCTACGTGTACAAATGACCTCAACTAGCCTGTACCCCCGCACACTGACTCGGTACCGGTGCCCCCTGTATATAGCCTCATTATTGTTATTCTTATTGTGTTACTTTTTATTATTACTTTTATTTTAGCCTACTTCGTAAATATTTTCTTCTTCTTGAACTGCACTGTTGGTTAAGGGCTTGTAAGTAAGCATTTCACGGTAAAGTCTACACTTGTTGTATTTGGCGCATGTGGCAAATAAAGTTTGATTTGATTTGATAACTCTTCGTGTTGTTGTTTGTTTAGTGTTTTCCAATTTTCTCAGAAGTGGTTACATTCTATGGATTCTTCAAATACATTGAGTTGATTTCTGAAATTATGTTTGAAATTTTTCTGTAGTGCATTTCTGTGTTGTTTTAGTGACTCACCGTAGTGAAGGCGTAGGCTGAGGTTTTTGAGCCTACAGAGAGATTCTCTCTCTCTCTCTGAACGTGCATGCCTCAGCTTCACTCTTCATCTCTCCCCCCCTCTCCCTCTCCCCCTCTCTCGTTTTCTTTCTTTCTCTCTCTCTCTCTCTTCCCCTCTCTCTCTCTCTCTCTCTCTCTCTTCCTCTCTCTCTCTCTCTTTCTCTCTCTCTGTCTCTCTCTCTCTCTCCCCCTCTCTCTTTCTCTAGCTCTTCTCTTTCTCTCTGTATGTGCATGCCTCAGCTTCTCTCTCTCTCTTCCCCCCCTCTCTCTCTCTCACTCTCTTTGTGTGCCTCTATGCTTCAGTTCCTCTCTTTCTCTTCCCTCTCTCTCTCTCCCTCTCTCTGTGTGCCTCTATGCTTCAGTTCCTCTCTTTCTTGTCATTCCTACCGCTCACCCTGTGCATGTCTGTGCAGATTCCCTCCCTGAAGATATTCAACATAGACTCTCTGTCTTCATTAACACAATCATATTTGCGTTTTTAGTTCTGTGATACATTCCACTGAGGTTAAATGTGAACTTGTTCCAACTGGTACCCTGCTCCCTATGGTGAAGGGCCCTGGTCATGGTACCCTGCTCCGTATAGTGAAGGGCCCTGGTCATGGTACCCTGCTCCCTATAGTGAAGGGCCCTGGTCATGGTACCCTGCTCCCTATAGTGAAGGGCCCTGGTCATGGTACCCTGCTCCCTATAGTGAAGGGCCCTGGTCATGGTACCCTGCTCCCTATAGTGAAGGGCCCTGGTCATGGTGAAGTAACTCCATTGGGGACATAGGCTGCATTCTAACCTTTCAGCAGGCAACATAACATATTCTTCACCTTGTGTCTCAACATTTAAACTTGCATGCATACAGTCTGTGAAGCAGTTACCGTGAATGTTTTCATGCATACAGTCTGTGAAGCAGTTACTGTGAACGTTTTCATGCATACAGTCTGTGAAGCAGTTACTGTGAACGTTTTCATGCATACAGTCTGTGAAGCAGTTACTGTGAACGTTTTCATGCATACAGTCTGTGAAGTAGTTACTGTGAACGTTGTCATGCATACAGTCTGTGAAGCAGTTACTGTGAATGTTTTCATGCATGCAGTCTGTGAAGCAGTTACTGTGAACGTTTTCATGCATGCAGTCTGTGAAGCAGTTACTGTGAACGTTTTCATGCATGCAGTCTGTGAAGCAGTTACTGTGAACGTTTTCATGCATACAGTCTGTGAAGCAGTTACTGTGAGCGTTTTCAGGGCCAGTATCCCGGACACAGATTAAGTGCTGGATTAAAGTGTATGCTCAATACACTTAATTGAAAGGGACTAGGACTAATCTGTGTCCGGGAAACCAGCCCATGGTGTTCATCATTGTCTACAGTCTCTTACTCAAAAATGTATCAATCAATCAATGATGTTTTCTAAAGCCCAGTACTATGTTTTCCAGTTACCCAGCCAAGACCTCAAAGAGCAGAGAACTAGTCACCTGATGTACGTACCTGGTTGATGAAGATAGTGTTTTGCCTGTATCTCAACTCTTACTGCTTCTTCACCGGGCCTCAGTCTCAACTCCTACTGAGTCTGTCACCACTGCAGCACATAGGATAGCTCTCTGACTGCTGTGGGCTTCATTCTATAAACAGAGAGCACACACCCTCTACACACACAAACAGAGAGAGAGAGAGATAGGGGGAGAGAGAGAGAGAGAGAGAGAGAGAGAGAGAGAGAGAGAGAGAGAGAGAGAGAGAGAGAGAGAGAGAGAGAGAGAGAGAGAGAGAGAGAGAGACTCCTTGGCGGTGCTGTGTGGGGAGTGTGGTTTGGATTATTCCTGCCCTCAGGTCCACTGTGTTCTGAATGTGGGATATTCTGTTCCAACTGTGTTCATCTCTCTCTCTTTCACACTTAGTTCTGTCATGTCACGTCCTGACCTGAGTTATCTGTTTTCTTTATATTTTGGTGAGTTATCTGTTTTCTTTATATTTTGGTTAGGTCAGGGTGTGACTAGGGTGGGTACTTTAGTTTTGAATTGTCTAGGGTTTTTGTATGTCAAGGGTTGTTGTAGGTCTAGGTGATTTATATGTCTATGGTTGCCTGATAATGTTCCCAATCAGAGGCAGCTGTTTATTGTTGTCTCTGATTGGGGATCAACCTCCCAGAATGGACCTGGGAGGAGATTTTGGGCAGAGCAGGAACCTGGACGCAGGCTGGGGAGTATCGTCTTCCGAAGGAGGAAATAGAGGCAGCAAAAGCGGAACGGCGATATTACGAGGAGAAATACCAACGAGGTAGGCCACAGAAACCCCAATAAGTTTTTTGGGGGGGCACATAGAGCCAGTCAGGGAGTCGGATGAGGAGTTCGACGCAAGATTCCGGAGAGAGGTGCTAGCATGGAGAGCGCTGCAGAGCGGGCGTGCTGGGGAGCGTGTGACTGGTCAGACACTGTGTTACGCAGTGATGCGCACGGTGTCTCCAGTTCGCATTCATGGCCTGGTGCGCTCTATTCCAGCTCACTTGCCGGGCTCAAGTGAGCATCCAGCCAGGACGCATTGTGCCAGCTATACGCTCTAGACCTCCAATGCGCCTCCACAGTCCAGTACGTCCTGTGCATCCTCTCGGCACTCGCCCTGAGGTGCGTGTCCTCAGCCTGGTACCACCAGTGCCGGCACCACGCATAAGACCTCCAGTGCGCCTCCACAGTCCAGTACGTCCTGTGCCTCCTCTCGGCACTTGCCCTGAGGTGCGTGTCCTCAGCCCGGTACCACCAGTTCCGGCACCACGCATCAGACCTCTAGTGCGCCTCCACAGTCCAGTATGTCCTGTGCCTCCTCTCCGTACTCGCCCAGAGGGGCGTGTCCTCAGCCCGGTACCACCAGTTCCGGCACCATGCATCAGGCTTCCAGTTCGCTTCCACAGTCCAGAGCTTCCGGCGACAGTACCCAGTCCAGAGCTTCCGGCGACAGTACCCAGTCCAGAGCTTCCGGCGACAGTACCCAGTCCAGAGCTTCCGGCGACAGTACCCAGTCCAGAGCTTCCGGCGACAGTACCCAGTCCAGAGCTTCCGGCGACAGTATCCAGTCCAGAGCTTCCGGCGACGAGCCACAGTCCAGAACCTCCAACAACGTTTCACAGTCCGGAACCTCCAACGCCGGGCCACAGTCCGGAGCCTCCGGCGGCAATCCCCAGTCCGGAGCCTCCGGCCGCGATCCCCAGTCCGGAGCCTCCGGCGGCGATCTCCAGTCCGGGGCCTCCGGCGACGGTCCTCAGTCCAGGGTCTCCGGCGACGGTTCCCAGTCCGGGGCCTCCGGCGATGATACGCAGTCCAGAGCCTCCGGCGATGATCCACTGTCCGGTTCTACAAAGGCGGAGCGATCAGTGTAAAGAGGGGGGGCTGCGTCCAGAACCGGAGCCACCACCGAGGGTAGATGCCCACCCGGACCCTCCCCTATAGGTTCAGGTTTGCGGCCGGGAATCCGCACCTTTGGGGTGGGGTACTGTCACGCCCTGACCTGAGTTATCTGTTTTCTTTATATTTTGGTTAGGTCAGGGTGTGACTAGGGTGGCACCGTTAGTTTTGAATTGTCTATGGTTTTTGTATATCAAGGGTTGTTGTAGGTCTAGGTGATTTATATGTCTATGGTGACATGATATGGTTCCCAATCAGAGGCAGCTGTTTATCGTTGTCTCTGATTGGGGATCATATTTAGGTAAGCATTTTCCCTTTGGTGTTTTTTTACTGTAATATCTTACTGAATGGAATAGCATATTTACTGTAATACCTTACTGAATGGAATAACATGTATTTACTGTAATATCTTACTGAATGGAATAACATGTATTTACTGTAATATCTTACTGAATGGAATAACATATATTTACTGTAATATCTTACTGAATGGAATGACATGTATTTACTGAAATATCTTACAGAATGGAATAACATGTATTTACTGTAATAAATTACTGAATGGAATGACATGTATTTACTGAAATATCCTACTGAATAGAATAACATGTATTTACTGTATGGAATAACATGTATTTACTGTAATACCTTACTGAATAGAATAACATGTATTTACTGTATGGAATAACATGTATTTACTGTAATATCTTACTGAATGGAATAACATGTATTTACTGTAATACCTTACAGAATGGAATAACATGTGTTTACTGTAATACCTTACAGAATGGAATAACTTGTATTTACTGTAATATCTTACTGAATGGAATAACATGTATTTACTGTAATACCTTACCGAATGGAATAACATGTATTTACTGTAATATCTTACTGAATGGAATAACATGTATTTACTGTAATACCTTACTGAATGGAATAACATGTGTTTACTGTAATACCTTACTGAATGGAATAACATGTATTTACTGTAATACCTTACTGAATGGAATAACATGTATTTAGTGTAATATCTTACTGAATGGAATAACATGTATTTACTGTAATATCTTACTGAATGGAATAACATGTATTTACTGTAATATCTTACTGAATGGAATAACATGTATTTACTGGAAGGAAGGAAGTGCTCACACACCTGTTGTTTTCATACACCCTATCCAGAGTGGAAGTCAACAAATTCTCCCTTGACGTAGTATAGATGTAGGCCTGTTACTGTGAGGGACCTGTCAATAGTATAGATGTAGGCCTGTTACTGTGAGGGACCTGTCAATAGTATAGATGTAGGCCTGTTACTGTGAGGGACCTGTCAATAGTATAGATGTAGGCCTGTTACTGTGAGGGACCTGTCAATAGTATAGATGTAGGCCTGTTACTGTGAGGGATCTGTCAATAGTATAGATGTTGGCCTGTTGTTACTGTGAGGGACCTGTCAATAGTATAGATGTAGGCCTGTTACTGTGAGGGACCTGTCAATAGTATAGATGTAGGCCTGTTACTGTGAGGGACCTGTCAATAGTATAGATGTAGGCCTGTTACTGTGAGGGATCTGTCAATAGTATAGATGTAGGCCTGTTACTGTGAGGGACCTGTCAATAGTATAGATGTAGGCCTGTTACTGTGAGGGACCTGTCAATAGTATAGATGTAGGCCTGTTACTGTGAGGGACCTGTCAATAGTGTAGATGTAAGCCTGTTGTTACTGTGAGGGACCTGTCAATAGTATAGATGTAGGCCTGTTACTGTAAGGGATCTGTCAATAGTATAGATGTTGGCCTGTTGTTACTGTGAGGGACCTGTCAATAGTATAGATGTAGGCCTGTTACTGTGAGGGATCTGTCAATAGTATAGATGTAGGCCTGTTACTGTGAGGGATCTGTCAATAGTATAGATGTTGGCCTGTTGTTACTGTGAGGGACCTGTCAATAGTATAGATGTAGGCCTGTTACTGTGAGGGATCTGTCAATAGTATAGATGTAGGCCTGTTACTGTGAGGGATCTGTCAATAGTATAGATGTAGGCCTGTTACTGTGAGGGACCTGTCAATAGTATCGATGTTGGCCTGTTGTTACTGTGAGGGACCTGTCAATAGTATAGATGTAGAACTGTTGTTACTGTGAGGGACCTGTCAATAATATAGATGTAAGCCTCTTACTGTGAGTGACCTGTCAATAGTATAGATGTAGAACTGTTGTTACTGTGAGGGACCTGTCAATAGTATAGATGTAAGCCTCTTACTGTGAGGGACCTGTCAATAATATAGATGTAAGCCTCTTACTGTGAGTGACCTGTCAATAGTATAGATGTAGGCCTGTTGTTACTGTGAGGGACCTGTCAATAGTAAAGATGTTGGCCTGTTGTTACTGTGAGGGACCTGTCAATAGTATAGATGTAGGCCTGTTGTTACTGTGAGGGACCTGTCAATAGTATAGATGTAAGCCTGTTGTTACTGTGAGGGACCTGTCAATAGTATAGATGTAGGCCTGTTACTGTGAGGGACCTGTCAATAGTATAGATGTTGGCCTGTTGTTACTGTGAGGGACCTGTCAATAGTATAGATGTAGGCCTGTTACTGTGAGGGACCTGTCAATAGTATAGATGTAGAACTGTTGTTACTGTGAGGGACCTGTCAATAGTATAGATGTAGGCCTGTTACTGTGAGGGACCTGTCAATAGTATAGATGTAGAACTGTTGTTACTGTGAGTGACCTGTCAATATTATAGATGTAGAACTGTTGTTACTGTGAGGGACCTGTCAATAGTATAGATGTAGGCCTGTTGTTACTGTGAGGGACCTGTCAATATTATAGATGTAGAACTGTTGTTACTGTGAGGGACCTGTCAATAGTATAGATGTAAGCCTGTTGTTACTGTGAGTGACCTGTCAATAGTATAGATGTAAGCCTGTTGTTACTGTGAGGGACCTGTCAATAGTATAGATGTAGAACTGTTGTTACTGTGAGTGACCTGTCAATAGTATAGATGTAGAACTGTTGTTACTGTGAGTGACCTGTCAATATTATAGATGTAGGCCTGTTGTTACTGTGAGGGACCTGTCAATATTATAGATGTAGAACTGTTGTTACTGTGAGGGACCTGTCAATAGTATAGATGTAAGCCTGTTGTTACTGTGAGTGACCTGTCAATAGTATAGATGTAAGCCTGTTGTTACTGTGAGGGACCTGTCAATAGTATAGATGTAGAACTGTTGTTACTGTGAGTGACCTGTCAATAGTATAGATGTAGAACTGTTGTTACTGTGAGTGACCTGTCAATAGTATAGATGTAGAACTGTTGTTACTGTGAGGGACCTGTCAATAGTATAGATGTAGGCCTGTTGTTACTGTGAGGGACCTGTCAATAGTATAGATGTAGGCCTGTTACTGTGAGGGATCTGTCAATAGTATAGATGTAGGCCTGTTACTGTGAGGGATCTGTCAATAGTATAGATGTTGGCCTGTTGTTACTGTGAGGGACCTGTCAATAGTATAGATGTAGGCCTGTTACTGTGAGGGATCTGTCAATAGTATAGATGTAGGCCTGTTACTGTGAGGGATCTGTCAATAGTATAGATGTTGGCCTGTTGTTACTGTGAGGGACCTGTCAATAGTATAGATGTAGGCCTGTTACTGTGAGGGATCTGTCAATAGTATAGATGTAGGCCTGTTACTGTGAGGGATCTGTCAATAGTATAGATGTAGGCCTGTTACTGTGAGGGACCTGTCAATAGTATCGATGTTGGCCTGTTGTTACTGTGAGGGACCTGTCAATAGTATAGATGTAGAACTGTTGTTACTGTGAGGGACCTGTCAATAATATAGATGTAAGCCTCTTACTGTGAGTGACCTGTCAATAGTATAGATGTAGAACTGTTGTTACTGTGAGGGACCTGTCAATAGTATAGATGTAAGCCTCTTACTGTGAGGGACCTGTCAATAATATAGATGTAAGCCTCTTACTGTGAGTGACCTGTCAATAGTATAGATGTAGGCCTGTTGTTACTGTGAGGGACCTGTCAATAGTAAAGATGTTGGCCTGTTGTTACTGTGAGGGACCTGTCAATAGTATAGATGTAGGCCTGTTGTTACTGTGAGGGACCTGTCAATAGTATAGATGTAAGCCTGTTGTTACTGTGAGGGACCTGTCAATAGTATAGATGTAGGCCTGTTACTGTGAGGGACCTGTCAATAGTATAGATGTTGGCCTGTTGTTACTGTGAGGGACCTGTCAATAGTATAGATGTAGGCCTGTTACTGTGAGGGACCTGTCAATAGTATAGATGTAGAACTGTTGTTACTGTGAGGGACCTGTCAATAGTATAGATGTAGGCCTGTTACTGTGAGGGACCTGTCAATAGTATAGATGTAGAACTGTTGTTACTGTGAGTGACCTGTCAATATTATAGATGTAGAACTGTTGTTACTGTGAGGGACCTGTCAATAGTATAGATGTAGGCCTGTTGTTACTGTGAGGGACCTGTCAATATTATAGATGTAGAACTGTTGTTACTGTGAGGGACCTGTCAATAGTATAGATGTAAGCCTGTTGTTACTGTGAGTGACCTGTCAATAGTATAGATGTAAGCCTGTTGTTACTGTGAGGGACCTGTCAATAGTATAGATGTAGAACTGTTGTTACTGTGAGTGACCTGTCAATAGTATAGATGTAGAACTGTTGTTACTGTGAGTGACCTGTCAATATTATAGATGTAGGCCTGTTGTTACTGTGAGGGACCTGTCAATATTATAGATGTAGAACTGTTGTTACTGTGAGGGACCTGTCAATAGTATAGATGTAAGCCTGTTGTTACTGTGAGTGACCTGTCAATAGTATAGATGTAAGCCTGTTGTTACTGTGAGGGACCTGTCAATAGTATAGATGTAGAACTGTTGTTACTGTGAGTGACCTGTCAATAGTATAGATGTAGAACTGTTGTTACTGTGAGTGACCTGTCAATAGTATAGATGTAGAACTGTTGTTACTGTGAGGGACCTGTCAATAGTATAGATGTAGGCCTGTTGTTACTGTGAGGGACCTGTCAATAGTATAGATGTAGGCCTGTTACTGTGAGGGATCTGTCAATAGTATAGATGTAGGCCTGTTACTGTGAGGGATCTGTCAATAGTATAGATGTTGGCCTGTTGTTACTGTGAGGGACCTGTCAATAGTATAGATGTAGGCCTGTTACTGTGAGGGATCTGTCAATAGTATAGATGTAGGCCTGTTACTGTGAGGGATCTGTCAATAGTATAGATGTAGGCCTGTTACTGTGAGGGACCTGTCAATAGTATCGATGTTGGCCTGTTGTTACTGTGAGGGACCTGTCAATAGTATAGATGTAGAACTGTTGTTACTGTGAGGGACCTGTCAATAATATAGATGTAAGCCTCTTACTGTGAGTGACCTGTCAATAGTATAGATGTAGAACTGTTGTTACTGTGAGGGACCTGTCAATAGTATAGATGTAAGCCTCTTACTGTGAGGGACCTGTCAATAATATAGATGTAAGCCTCTTACTGTGAGTGACCTGTCAATAGTATAGATGTAGGCCTGTTGTTACTGTGAGGGACCTGTCAATAGTAAAGATGTTGGCCTGTTGTTACTGTGAGGGACCTGTCAATAGTATAGATGTAGGCCTGTTGTTACTGTGAGGGACCTGTCAATAGTATAGATGTAAGCCTGTTGTTACTGTGAGGGACCTGTCAATAGTATAGATGTAGGCCTGTTACTGTGAGGGACCTGTCAATAGTATAGATGTTGGCCTGTTGTTACTGTGAGGGACCTGTCAATAGTATAGATGTAGGCCTGTTAC
The DNA here is from genome assembly GCF_016432855.1 of Salvelinus namaycush. Taxonomy (NCBI): domain Eukaryota; kingdom Metazoa; phylum Chordata; class Actinopteri; order Salmoniformes; family Salmonidae; genus Salvelinus; species Salvelinus namaycush. The sequence continues at coordinate 24,507 of NW_024061688.1, read as the reverse complement.
TGTGAGGGACCTGTCAATAGTATAGATGTAGAACTGTTGTTACTGTGAGGGACCTGTCAATAGTATAGATGTAGGCCTGTTACTGTGAGGGACCTGTCAATAGTATAGATGTAGAACTGTTGTTACTGTGAGTGACCTGTCAATATTATAGATGTAGAACTGTTGTTACTGTGAGGGACCTGTCAATAGTATAGATGTAGGCCTGTTGTTACTGTGAGGGACCTGTCAATATTATAGATGTAGAACTGTTGTTACTGTGAGGGACCTGTCAATAGTATAGATGTAAGCCTGTTGTTACTGTGAGTGACCTGTCAATAGTATAGATGTAAGCCTGTTGTTACTGTGAGGGACCTGTCAATAGTATAGATGTAGAACTGTTGTTACTGTGAGTGACCTGTCAATAGTATAGATGTAGAACTGTTGTTACTGTGAGTGACCTGTCAATATTATAGATGTAGGCCTGTTGTTACTGTGAGGGACCTGTCAATATTATAGATGTAGAACTGTTGTTACTGTGAGGGACCTGTCAATAGTATAGATGTAAGCCTGTTGTTACTGTGAGTGACCTGTCAATAGTATAGATGTAAGCCTGTTGTTACTGTGAGGGACCTGTCAATAGTATAGATGTAGAACTGTTGTTACTGTGAGTGACCTGTCAATAGTATAGATGTAGAACTGTTGTTACTGTGAGTGACCTGTCAATAGTATAGATGTAGAACTGTTGTTACTGTGAGGGACCTGTCAATAGTATAGATGTAGGCCTGTTGTTACTGTGAGGGACCTGTCAATAGTATAGATGTAAGCCTGTTGTTACTGTGAGGGACCTGTCAATAGTATAGATGTAGAACTGTTGTTACTGTGAGTGACCTGTCAATAGTATAGATGTAGAACTGTTGTTACTGTGAGGGACCTGTCAATAGTATAGATGTAGGCCTGTTGTTACTGTGAGGGACCTGTCAATAGTATAGATGTAGGCCTGTTGTTACTGTGAGGGACCTGTCAATAGTATAGATGTAGGCCTGTTGTTACTGTGAGGGACCTGTCAATAGTATAGATGTAGGCCTGTTGTTACTGTGAGGGACCTGTCAATAGTATAGATGTAGGCCTGTTGTTACTGTGAGGGACCTGTCAATAGTATAGATGTAGAACTGTTGTTACTGTGAGGGACCTGTCAATAGTATAGATGTAGAACTGTTGTTACTGTGAGGGACCTGTCAATAGTATAGATGTAGGCCTGTTGTTACTGTGAGGGACCTGTCAATAGTATAGATGTAGGCCTGTTGTTACTGTGAGGGACCTGTCAATAGTATAGATGTAGAACTGTTGTTACTGTGAGGGACCTGTCAATAGTATAGATGTAGAACTGTTGTTACTGTGAGGGACCTGTCAATAGTATAGATGTAGAACTGTTGTTACTGTGAGGGACCTGTCAATAGTATAGATGTAGGCCTGTTGTTACTGTGAGGGACCTGTCAATAGTAAAGATGTAGAACTGTTGTTACTGTGAGGGACCTGTCAATAGTATAGATGTAGAACTGTTGTTACTGTGAGGGACCTGTCAATAGTATAGATGTAGAACTGTTGTTACTGTGAGGGACCTGTCAATAGTATAGATGTAGAACTGTTGTTACTGTGAGGGACCTGTCAATAGTATAGATGTAGGCCTGTTGTTACTGTGAGGGACCTGTCAATAGTAAAGATGTTGGCCTGTTGTTACTGTGAGGGACCTGTCAATAGTATAGATGTAGAACTGTTGTTACTGTGAGGGACCTGTCAATAGTATAGATGTAGAACTGTTGTTACTGTGAGGGACCTGTCAATAGTATAGATGTAGAACTGTTGTTACTGTGAGGGACCTGTCAATAGTATAGATGTAGAACTGTTGTTACTGTGAGGGACCTGTCAATAGTATAGATGTAGAACTGTTGTTACTGTGAGGGACCTGTCAATAGTATAGATGTAGAACTGTTGTTACTGTGAGGGACCTGTCAATAGTATAGATGTAGGCCTGTTGTTACTGTGAGGGACCTGTCAATAGTATAGATGTAAGCCTGTTGTTACTGTGAGTGACCTGTCAATAGTATAGATGTAGAACTGTTGTTACTGTGAGGGACCTGTCAATAGTATAGATGTAGAACTGTTGTTACTGTGAGGGACCTGTCAATAGTATAGATGTAGAACTGTTGTTACTGTGAGGGACCTGTCAATAGTATAGATGTAGAACTGTTGTTACTGTGAGGGACCTGTCAATAGTATAGATGTAGAACTGTTGTTACTGTGAGTGACCTGTCAATAGTATAGATGTAGGCCTGTTGTTACTGTGAGGGACCTGTCAATAGTATAGATGTAGAACTGTTGTTACTGTGAGGGACCTGTCAATAGTATAGATGTAGAACTGTTGTTACTGTGAGGGACCTGTCAATAGTATAGATGTAGAACTGTTGTTACTGTGAGTGACCTGTCAATAGTATAGATGTAGGCCTGTTGTTACTGTGAGGGACCTGTCAATAGTATAGATGTAGGCCTGTTGTTACTGTGAGGGACCTGTCAATAGTATAGATGTAGGCCTGTTGTTACTGTGAGGGACCTGTCAATAGTATAGATGTAGGCCTGTTGTTACTGTGAGGGACCTGTCAATAGTATAGATGTAGGCCTGTTGTTACTGTGAGGGACCTGTCAATAGTATAGATGTAGGCCTGTTGTTACTGTGAGGGACCTGTCAATAGTATAGATGTAGGCCTGTTGTTACTGTGAGGGACCTGTCAATAGTATAGATGTAGGCCTGTTGTTACTGTGAGTGACCTGTCAATAGTATAGATGTAGAACTGTTGTTACTGTGAGGGACCTGTCAATAGTATAGATGTAGGCCTGTTGTTACTGTGAGGGACCTGTCAATAGTATAGATGTAGGCCTGTTGTTACTGTGAGGGACCTGTCAATAGTATAGATGTAGGCCTGTTGTTACTGTGAGGGACCTGTCAATAGTATAGATGTAGGCCTGTTGTTACTGTGAGTGACCTGTCAATAGTATAGATGTAGAACTGTTGTTACTGTGAGGGACCTGTCAATAGTATCGATGTTGGCCTGTTGTTACTGTGAGGGACCTGTCAATAGTATAGATGTTGGCCTGTTACTGTGAGGGACCTGTCAATAGTAAAGATGTTGGCCTGTTGTTACTGTGAGGGACCTGTCAATAGTATAGATGTAGAACTGTTGTTACTGTGAGTGACCTGTCAATAGTATAGATGTAGAACTGTTGTTACTGTGAGTTACCTGTCAATAGTATAGATGTAGAACTGTTACTGTGAGGGACCTGTCAATAGTATAGATGTAAGCCTGTTGTTACTGTGAGGGACCTGTCAATAGTATAGATGTAGGCCTGTTGTTACTGTGAGGGACCTGTCAATATTATAGATGTTGGCCTGTTGTTACTGTGAGGGACCTGTCAATAGTATAGATGTTGGCCTGTTACTGTGAGGGACCTGTCAATAGTATAGATGTTGGCCTGTTGTTACTGTGAGGGACCTGTCAATAGTATAGATGTTGGCCTGTTACTGTGAGGGACCTGTCAATAGTATAGATGTTGGCCTGTTGTTACTGTGAGGGACCTGTCAATAGTATAGATGTAGAACTGTTGTTACTGTGAGGGACCTGTCAATAGTATAGATGTAGAACTGTTGTTACTGTGAGGGACCTGTCAATAGTATAGATGTAGGCCTGTTGTTACTGTGAGGGACCTGTCAATAGTAAAGATGTAGAACTGTTGTTACTGTGAGGGACCTGTCAATAGTATAGATGTAGAACTGTTGTTACTGTGAGGGACCTGTCAATAGTATAGATGTAGAACTGTTGTTACTGTGAGGGACCTGTCAATAGTATAGATGTAGAACTGTTGTTACTGTGAGGGACCTGTCAATAGTATAGATGTAGGCCTGTTGTTACTGTGAGGGACCTGTCAATAGTAAAGATGTTGGCCTGTTGTTACTGTGAGGGACCTGTCAATAGTATAGATGTAGAACTGTTGTTACTGTGAGGGACCTGTCAATAGTATAGATGTAGAACTGTTGTTACTGTGAGGGACCTGTCAATAGTATAGATGTAGAACTGTTGTTACTGTGAGGGACCTGTCAATAGTATAGATGTAGAACTGTTGTTACTGTGAGGGACCTGTCAATAGTATAGATGTAGAACTGTTGTTACTGTGAGGGACCTGTCAATAGTATAGATGTAGAACTGTTGTTACTGTGAGGGACCTGTCAATAGTATAGATGTAGGCCTGTTGTTACTGTGAGGGACCTGTCAATAGTATAGATGTAAGCCTGTTGTTACTGTGAGTGACCTGTCAATAGTATAGATGTAGAACTGTTGTTACTGTGAGGGACCTGTCAATAGTATAGATGTAGAACTGTTGTTACTGTGAGGGACCTGTCAATAGTATAGATGTAGAACTGTTGTTACTGTGAGGGACCTGTCAATAGTATAGATGTAGAACTGTTGTTACTGTGAGGGACCTGTCAATAGTATAGATGTAGAACTGTTGTTACTGTGAGTGACCTGTCAATAGTATAGATGTAGGCCTGTTGTTACTGTGAGGGACCTGTCAATAGTATAGATGTAGAACTGTTGTTACTGTGAGGGACCTGTCAATAGTATAGATGTAGAACTGTTGTTACTGTGAGGGACCTGTCAATAGTATAGATGTAGAACTGTTGTTACTGTGAGTGACCTGTCAATAGTATAGATGTAGGCCTGTTGTTACTGTGAGGGACCTGTCAATAGTATAGATGTAGGCCTGTTGTTACTGTGAGGGACCTGTCAATAGTATAGATGTAGGCCTGTTGTTACTGTGAGGGACCTGTCAATAGTATAGATGTAGGCCTGTTGTTACTGTGAGGGACCTGTCAATAGTATAGATGTAGGCCTGTTGTTACTGTGAGGGACCTGTCAATAGTATAGATGTAGGCCTGTTGTTACTGTGAGGGACCTGTCAATAGTATAGATGTAGGCCTGTTGTTACTGTGAGGGACCTGTCAATAGTATAGATGTAGGCCTGTTGTTACTGTGAGTGACCTGTCAATAGTATAGATGTAGAACTGTTGTTACTGTGAGGGACCTGTCAATAGTATAGATGTAGGCCTGTTGTTACTGTGAGGGACCTGTCAATAGTATAGATGTAGGCCTGTTGTTACTGTGAGGGACCTGTCAATAGTATAGATGTAGGCCTGTTGTTACTGTGAGGGACCTGTCAATAGTATAGATGTAGGCCTGTTGTTACTGTGAGTGACCTGTCAATAGTATAGATGTAGAACTGTTGTTACTGTGAGGGACCTGTCAATAGTATCGATGTTGGCCTGTTGTTACTGTGAGGGACCTGTCAATAGTATAGATGTTGGCCTGTTACTGTGAGGGACCTGTCAATAGTAAAGATGTTGGCCTGTTGTTACTGTGAGGGACCTGTCAATAGTATAGATGTAGAACTGTTGTTACTGTGAGTGACCTGTCAATAGTATAGATGTAGAACTGTTGTTACTGTGAGTGACCTGTCAATAGTATAGATGTAGAACTGTTACTGTGAGGGACCTGTCAATAGTATAGATGTAAGCCTGTTGTTACTGTGAGGGACCTGTCAATAGTATAGATGTAGGCCTGTTGTTACTGTGAGGGACCTGTCAATATTATAGATGTTGGCCTGTTGTTACTGTGAGGGACCTGTCAATAGTATAGATGTTGGCCTGTTACTGTGAGGGACCTGTCAATAGTATAGATGTTGGCCTGTTGTTACTGTGAGGGACCTGTCAATAGTATAGATGTTGGCCTGTTACTGTGAGGGACCTGTCAATAGTATAGATGTTGGCCTGTTGTTACTGTGAGGGACCTGTCAATAGTATAGATGTTGGCCTGTTACTGTGAGGGACCTGTCAATAGTATAGATGTTGGCCTGTTGTTACTGTGAGGGACCTGTCAATAGTATAGATGTTGGCCTGTTACTGTGAGGGACCTGTCAATAGTATAGATGTTGGCCTGTTGTTACTGTGAGGGACCTGTCAATAGTATAGATGTTGGCCTGTTGTTACTGTGAGGGACCTGTCATTGTTGTGACTTAGATGAAGATCAGATCAAATTTGATGACCAATTTATTCAGAAATCCAGGTAATTCCAAAGGGTTCACATACTTTTTCTTGCCACTGTAGATGTAGGCCTGTTGTTACTGTGAGTGCAAACCACATAGACTGGGCCTAATCAGAGGATAACATATTTTATTTTTAATTGTTCAATCAAATACACCCGATGGTAGTCTGAGGATACAATTTTTTTTTTTTATTTTTTTTTTATCCCATTTTCTCCCCAATTTTCGTGGTATCCAATCGCTAGTAATTACTATCTTGTCTCATCGCTACAACTCCCGTACGGGCTCGGGAGAGACGAAGGTTGAAAGCCATGCGTCCTCCAAAGCACAACCCAACCAAGCCGCACTGCTTCTTAACACAGCGCGCCTCCAACCCGGAAGCCAGCCGCACCAATGTGTCGGAGGAAACACCGTGTACCTGGCCCCCTTGGTTAGCGCGCACTGCGCCCGGCCCGCCACAGGAGTCGCTGGAGCGCGATGAGACAAGGATATCCCTACCGGCCAAACCCTCCCTAACCCGGACGACGCTATGCCAATTGTGCGTCGCCCCACGGACCTCCCGGTCGCGGCCGGCTGCGACAGAGCCTGGGCGCGAACCCAGAGACTCTGGTGGCGCAGTTTGAGGATACAATGTTTAATGATATTGTGGAAGGTGGGTTAAATTCATAATGGGTTAAATTCCTAATCAGTTCCAGTTAGTCCTATGGGTGTATGATATGTACCTGTATAATCATCAGTAAATTAAAAGCTTTCCCTGAGGTTTATTCTTGGGTGGCATTCTTCAGAAGCCAGATGTTCATACACATGCCTTGCCTGAATACACACCATAGAGAATGATAGAGACAACAGACACCCTCCAGGGGGCAGTATATCACCAACCTTGGCTTAATACCTGTTCAGACAACACCCTCCAGGTGGAAGTATGCACACTTTTAGTTTGTATACTAACTACAGGGATTATGACAGTCCACCACAACCTAATAATAATAATAATAATGTATTAAAACTTCTATAGAGCTTTTCATTATATATATCTCAACATACCTTGTCATGATAAGGAAGGGGTGGGCAGCACTAAATCTCATCAACTGGTGTTTTCCATTTATTAGAAAATTGGAAAATGTTCTTTGCTGGAAAAGTGTCCTACACAAAGAGATAGATAGAGGACTCATCTTTATGTGTGGTTTATTTGATCTAATATACGTTTCGTACTGCTTAGGTTGTTACGAGTGTACTGATATAAGTTGGACACATGACATCCAGACAACTTTGAGAAAAAAAACACATTATATCGAAGTTGTGCCTGTTATTCACAAACGACTCTGCCCTCTCATTGTCTAGAATGGTCCCACCTGATCTTGCCTCCTCCCACTGCCTTCCATTTTTTAACACATTTATTTTCATTGTTAGAGCGGCCACTTTAAATTCTGGTCAATATAATGGAAAGTCTGTGCTACAACCCATAGGAACCCCCACCCAGTTGACTACTTTAAAATGGCAGAAGAATGGTGGAAGCTTTCAATGGTGATGCCCATACTAAAACAGCCTTTTGGCCACTAAAGGTCTCTGTCAATCTCTATGGTGATACCTCACAACAGACGCTCCTCATTGGTTGTTTTAAAGTTATTCAACGTCGGGGTTTCCGTTTCCGGTACGGTTGCTAAGTAACACTTCCTGTGCGTTGAACGTGTAGAAAAGTAAATAACGCCTAAACATGCTGCACTAATTGGGATTATTGGTGAATCGGCAATCATTTTTCGCGTGAAAATAGTCTTACCTTTGAGAACTGTAGATTTAGCGGCAAAATCATGACACTGACAACGATTAAAGACGGCGAATACACCGCCACTGTCTACAAAATGGTGAGAAGTTGGTCGCTTGCATAGCTAACGTTACATACCATGGATACTAACGCTAGCCATGATAGCTATGTAGCTGATAATGAAACTGGTTATTTTAACTTGTGGTATTTTATCAAGTTATCATGTTGATTATGTAGCGAATTCAATCTAGCTAACGTCACAATACGAATTTCACACATTGGGGCTATAGCAAGCTAGCTAACTTTGATTAAGCTAGCCTGACAGACCCTTCCATTTCAAGGCTCAAGCTATAGCCTAACGATAGCGAACGAACTAAGTGTGACAACATAGCTAGCTAGATAGATAATGTATTCTTTTATAACTAGCTGCTAACTCTGTTCTCCTCCTATAGATCAAAGATGGGCAGTATGGAGAGGCTATCCACATCCTCAGCAATGAACTGCAGAAACAGATGAAGGTAGTGTGTGTGTGTGTGTGTGTGTGTGTGTGTGTGTGTGTGTGTGTGTGTGTGTGTGTGTGTGTGTGTGCGTGCTCCCAGATCTGTTGTCTCCTTCTATAGCCTGATCCCAGATCTGTTGTCTCCTTCTATAGCCTGCTCCCAGATCTGTTGTCTCCTTCTATAGCCTGCTCCCAGATCTGTTGTCTCCTTCTATAGCCTGGTCCCAGATCTGTTGTCTCCTTCTATAGCCTGCTCCCAGATCTGTTGTCTCCTTCTATAGCCTGCTCACAGATCTGTTGTCTCCTTCTATAGCCTGCTCCCAGATCTGTTGTCTCCTTCTATAGCCTGGTCCCAGGTCTGTTGTCTCCTTCTATAGCCTGGTCCCAGATCTGTTGTCTCCTTCTATAGCCTGGTCCCAGGTCTGTTGTCTCCTTCTATAGCCTGGTCCCAGATCTGTTGTCTCCTTCTATAGCCTGGTCCCAGATCTGTTGTCTCCTTTTATAGCCTGGTCCCAAATCTGTCGTCTCCTTCTATAGCCTGGTCCCAGGTCTGTTGTCTCCTTCTGTAGCCTGCTCCCAGATCTGTTGTCTCCTTCTATAGCCTGCTCCCAGATCTGTTGTCTCCTTCTATAGCCTGGTCCCAGATCAGTGTGTGCTCTTGCCAACTCCATGGCTGTCACCGGCAAGCCAATGTTTAGCTTGCCAATGAGTGACGAGGGCATGTCATGATAGCACAAACAGACTGTCCCTCAGACTATTTCATTGGACAATACATCTAGGGCTCGATTCAACCCGTATCGGCGAAGTTCAGCGCTATAGCGTTCTTAAAATTGTAAAGGTAATTTTCGATTACCTTTAGAGCGATATATGCAGCGTTTACCATGAATGCAGTCTCATGGAATGCGGGAACATTACCTTTAAATGTCAATCGCCATATAGTGCTGAACTTGGGCGATATGGATTGAATGGAGCCCGTAATCTTCTTATTCTTCTCCTCCTCTACCTTCTCCTCCTCCTCCCAGTCGCGGGCAGCCCTGTCTCTGCTAGGCTACTGCTACTACCACATGCAGGACTTCACCAACGCAGCAGAGTGCTATGAGCAGCTGACCCAGCTACACCCCGAGGTGGAGGAGTACAAGCTGTATTACGCCCAGTCTCTGTACGGGGCCTGTGCCTACCCCGAGGCCATGAAGGCTACCTTTCTATTGGACAACCCTACCAGCCACACCAAGGTACACTTCCTACATTAAGTTATAATACCAAGGTAGAGGTAGAATCAGTGCTTCATTTAAGCCGGATCCTTCCACAACAGGACCCGGAACCTCTCAGTTTTAGACTGTTTTGTTCCGGAACCTATTTACCAGGATCCAGTACCTCTCCTGCCCCACCAGGTAGAGTTATAATGTTTACTACCAGCCCCACCAGGTAGAGTTATAATGTTTACTACCTGCCCCACCAGGTAGAGTTATAATGTTTACTACCAGCCCCACCAGGTAGAGTTATAATGTTTACTACCAGCCCCACCAGGTAGAGTTATAATGTTTACTACCAGACCCACCAGGTAGAGTTATAATGTTTACTACCAGACCCACCAGGTAGAGTTATAATGTTTACTACCAGACCCACCAGGTAGAGTTATAATGTTTACTACCAGCCCCACCAGGTAGAGTTATAATGTTTACTACCAGACCCACCAGGTAGAGTTATATTGTTTACTACCAGACCCACCAGGTAGAGTTATAATGTTTACTACCAGACCCACCAGGTAGAGTTATAATGTTTACTACCAGACCCACCAGGTAGAGTTATAATGTTTACTACCAGACCCACCAGGTAGAGTTATAATGTTTACTACCAGACCCACCAGGTAGTAGAGTTATAATGTTTACTACCAGCCCCACCAGGTAGAGTTATAATGTTTACTACCAGACCCACCAGGTAGAGTTATAATGTTTACTACCAGACCCACCAGGTAGAGTTATAATGTTTACTACCAGACCCACCAGGTAGAGTTATAATGTTTACTACCAGACCCACCAGGTAGAGTTATAATGTTTACTACCAGACCCACCAGGTAGAGTTATAATGTTTACTACCAGACCCACCAGGTAGAGTTATAATGTTTACTACCAGCCCCACCAGGTAGTAGAGTTATAATGTTTACTACCAGACCCACCAGGTAGAGTTATAATGTTTACTACCAGACCCACCAGGTAGTAGAGTTATAATGTTTACTACCAGCCCCACCAGGTAGAGTTATAATGTTTACTACCAGCCCCACCAGGTAGAGTTATAATGTTTATTACCAGACCCACCAGGTAGTAGAGTTATAATGTTTACTACCAGCCCCACCAGGTAGAGTTATAATGTTTACTACCAGCCCCACCAGGTAGAGTTATAATGTTTACTACCAGACCCACCAGGTAGAGTTATAATGTTTACTACCAGCCCCACCAGGTAGAGTTATATTGTTTACTACCAGACCCACCAGGTAGTAGAGTTATAATGTTTACTACCAGCCCCACCAGGTAGAGTTATAATGTTTATTACCAGCCCCACCAGGTAGTAGAGTTATAATGTTTACTACCAGCCCCACCAGGTAGAGTTATAATGTTTACTACCAGCCCCACCAGGTAGTAGAGTTATAATGTTTACTACCAGCCCCACCAGGTAGAGTTATAATGTTTACTACCAGCCCCACCAGGTAGTAGAGTTATAATGTTTACTACCAGCCCCACCAGGTAGAGTTATAATGTTTACTACCAGACCCACCAGGTAGAGTTATAATGTTTACTACCAGACCCACCAGGTAGAGTTATAATGTTTACTACCAGCCCCACCAGGTAGTAGAGTTATAATGTTTACTACCAGACCCACCAGGTAGAGTTATAATGTTTACTACCAGCCCCACCAGGTAGAGTTCTAATGTTTACTACCAGACCCACCAGGTAGAGTTCTAATGTTTACTACCAGCCCCACCAGGTAGAGTTATAATGTTTACTACCTGCCCCACCAGGTAGAGTTATAATGTTTACTACCAGACCCACCAGGTAGAGTTATAATGTTTACTACCAGACCCACCAGGTAGAGTTATAATGTTTACTACCAGACCCACCAGGTAGAGTTATAATGTTTACTACCAGCCCCACCAGGTAGAGTTATAATGTTTACTACCAGACCCACCAGGTAGAGTTATAATGTTTACTACCAGACCCACCAGGTAGAGTTCTAATGTTTACTACCAGACCCACCAGGTAGAGTTATAATGTTTACTACCAGACCCACCAGGTAGTAGAGTTATATTGTTTACTACCAGACCCACCAGGTAGAGTTATAATGTTTACTACCAGACCCACCAGGTAGAGTTATAATGTTTACTACCAGACCCACCAGGTAGAGTTATAATGTTTACTACCAGACCCACCAGGTAGAGTTATAATGTTTACTACCAGACCCACCAGGTAGAGTTATAATGTTTACTACCAGACCCACCAGGTAGAGTTATAATGTTTACTACCAGACCCACCAGGTAGTAGAGTTATAATGTTTACTACCAGCCCCACCAGGTAGAGTTATAATGTTTACTACCAGACCCACCAGGTAGAGTTATAATGTTTACTACCAGACCCACCAGGTAGAGTTATAATGTTTACTACCAGCCCCACCAGGTAGAGTTATAATGTTTATTACCAGCCCCACCAGGTAGTAGAGTTATAATGTTTACTACCAGCCCCACCAGGTAGAGTTATAATGTTTATTACCAGACCCACCAGGTAGTAGAGTTATAATGTTTACTACCAGCCCCACCAGGTAGAGTTATAATGTTTACTACCAGCCCCACCAGGTAGAGTTATAATGTTTATTACCAGACCCACCAGGTAGTAGAGTTATAATGTTTACTACCAGCCCCACCAGGTAGAGTTATAATGTTTATTACCAGACCCACCAGGTAGTAGAGTTATAATGTTTACTACCAGCCCCACCAGGTAGAGTTATAATGTTTACTACCAGACCCACCAGGTAGTAGAGTTATAATGTTTACTACCAGCCCCACCAGGTAGAGTTATAATGTTTATTACCAGACCCACCAGGTAGTAGAGTTATAATGTTTACTACCAGCCCCACCAGGTAGAGTTATAATGTTTATTACCAGACCCACCAGGTAGAGTTATAATGTTTACTACCAGACCCACCAGGTAGTAGAGTTATAATGTTTACTACCAGACCCACCAGGTAGAGTTATAATGTTTACTACCAGACCCACCAGGTAGTAGAGTTATAATGTTTACTACCAGACCCACCAGGTAGTAGAGTTATAATGTTTACTACCAGCCCCACCAGGTAGTAGAGTTATAATGTTTACTACCAGACCCACCAGGTAGTAGAGTTATAATGTTTACTACCAGACCCACCAGGTAGTAGAGTTATAATGTTTACTACCAGACCCACCAGGTAGTAGAGTTATAATGTTTACTACCAGACCCACCAGGTAGTAGAGTTATAATGTTTACTACCAGACCCACCAGGTAGTAGAGTTATAATGTTTACTACCAGCCCCACCAGGTAGAGTTATAATGTTTACTACCAGACCCACCAGGTAGTAGAGTTATAATGTTTACTACCAGACCCACCAGGTAGTAGAGTTATAATGTTTACTACCAGCCCCACCAGGTAGAGTTATAATGTTTACTACCAGACCCACCAGGTAGAGTTATAATGTTTACTACCAGACCCACCAGGTAGAGTTATAATGTTTACTACCAGCCCCACCAGGTAGTAGAGTTATAATGTTTACTACCAGACCCACCAGGTAGAGTTATAATGTTTACTACCAGACCCACCAGGTAGAGTTATAATGTTTACTACCAGACCCACCAGGTAGAGTTATAATGTTTACTACCAGCCCCACCAGGTAGAGTTATAATGTTTACTACCAGACCCACCAGGTAGAGTTCTAATGTTTACTACCAGACCCACCAGGTAGAGTTATAATGTTTACTACCAGACCCACCAGGTAGAGTTATAATGTTTACTACCAGCCCCACCAGGTAGAGTTATAATGTTTACTACCAGACCCACCAGGTAGAGTTATAATGTTTACTACCAGACCCACCAGGTAGAGTTCTAATGTTTACTACCAGACCCACCAGGTAGAGTTATAATGTTTACTACCAGCCCCACCAGGTAGAGTTATAATGTTTACTACCAGCCCCACCAGGTAGAGTTATAATGTTTATTACCAGCCCCACCAGGTAGTAGAGTTATAATGTTTACTACCAGCCCCACCAGGTAGAGTTATAATGTTTATTACCAGACCCACCAGGTAGTAGAGTTATAATGTTTACTACCAGCCCCACCAGGTAGAGTTATAATGTTTACTACCAGCCCCACCAGGTAGAGTTATAATGTTTATTACCAGACCCACCAGGTAGTAGAGTTCTAATGTTTACTACCAGACCCACCAGGTAGAGTTATAATGTTTACTACCAGCCCCACCAGGTAGAGTTATAATGTTTATTACCAGCCCCACCAGGTAGTAGAGTTATAATGTTTACTACCAGCCCCACCAGGTAGAGTTATAATGTTTATTACCAGACCCACCAGGTAGTAGAGTTATAATGTTTACTACCAGCCCCACCAGGTAGAGTTATAATGTTTACTACCAGCCCCACCAGGTAGAGTTATAATGTTTACTACCAGACCCACCAGGTAGTAGAGTTATAATGTTTACTACCAGACCCACCAGGTAGTAGAGTTATAATGTTTACTACCAGCCCCACCAGGTAGAGTTATAATGTTTACTACCAGCCCCACCAGGTAGAGTTATAATGTTTACTACCAGACCCACCAGGTAGTAGAGTTATAATGTTTACTACCAGACCCACCAGGTAGAGTTATAATGTTTACTACCAGCCCCACCAGGTAGTAGAGTTATAATGTTTACTACCAGACCCACCAGGTAGAGTTATAATGTTTACTACCAGACCCACCAGGTAGAGTTATAATGTTTACTACCAGCCCCACCAGGTAGTAGAGTTATAATGTTTACTACCAGACCCACCAGGTAGAGTTCTAATGTTTACTACCAGACCCACCAGGTAGAGTTATAATGTTTACTACCAGCCCCACCAGGTAGAGTTATAATGTTTATTACCAGCCCCACCAGGTAGTAGAGTTATAATGTTTACTACCAGCCCCACCAGGTAGAGTTATAATGTTTATTACCAGACCCACCAGGTAGTAGAGTTATAATGTTTACTACCAGCCCCACCAGGTAGAGTTATAATGTTTACTACCAGCCCCACCAGGTAGAGTTATAATGTTTACTACCAGACCCACCAGGTAGTAGAGTTATAATGTTTACTACCAGACCCACCAGGTAGTAGAGTTATAATGTTTACTACCAGCCCCACCAGGTAGAGTTATAATGTTTACTACCAGCCCCACCAGGTAGTAGAGTTATAATGTTTACTACCAGCCCCACCAGGTAGAGTTATAATGTTTACTACCAGACCCACCAGGTAGAGTTATAATGTTTACTACCAGACCCACCAGGTAGTAGAGTTATAATGTTTACTACCAGACCCACCAGGTAGAGTTATAATGTTTACTACCAGCCCCACCAGGTAGAGTTATAATGTTTACTACCAGACCCACCAGGTAGAGTTATAATGTTTACTACCAGACCCACCAGGTAGTAGAGTTATAATGTTTACTACCAGACCCACCAGGTAGAGTTATAATGTTTACTACCAGCCCCACCAGGTAGAGTTCTAATGTTTACTACCAGACCCACCAGGTAGAGTTCTAATGTTTACTACCAGCCCCACCAGGTAGAGTTATAATGTTTACTACCAGACCCACCAGGTAGAGTTATAATGTTTACTACCAGACCCACCAGGTAGAGTTCTAATGTTTACTACCAGACCCACCAGGTAGAGTTCTAATGTTTACTACCAGCCCCACCAGGTAGAGTTATAATGTTTACTACCAGACCCACCAGGTAGAGTTATCCTACCACACTGAGATATAATTCTGTTCTTCAGCCATATTCTCTTAGTTATTTTCTCTCTTCCGACCCATGTTCTGTCCATCTCTCCCACAGATGATCAAACTGCAGGCATCCATCAAATACGGAGAAGAGGAGTACTCTGGAGCGAAGGTTAGTAGTAACTAGTATTGGACATATACTGGACTTGGCCATAACTAGAACCATAATTAGCACCAGAACTAGAACCATGACTAGAACCATGACTAGAATCTGGACTAGAACCTGAACTAGAACCATAGTTAGCACCAGAACTAGAACCATGACTAGAACCAGAACTAAAACCATGACTAAAACCATGACTAGATCCAGAACTAGAACATCAATAGAACCAGAACTAGAACCAGAACTAAATCAGAACCATGACTAGAACCAGAACTAGAATCAGAACTAAATCAGAACCATAACTAGAACCATAACTAGTACCATAATTAAATCAGAACCATAACTAAACCAAAACTGGAACCAAAACTAGAACCAGAACTTAACTAGAACAGAACTTAACCAGAACTAGAACAGAACTAAACCAGAACTGGAACTAGACCCAGAACTAGAATCAGAACTAAAGACCAGAAACATGTACCTGGTAGTTACTGTATGTCATGAGGTCAGGAGAACTTAATATAACCCCTTATAACTGCTCCCCTTATAACTGTTAGTGTTTTTGATCCATTTAGAACCCCTTGTAACCCCTTAAAACTAATTTTCTCAATGAATACACCCTTATGACTCCCTATAACCCTTTATGCCCTCTTATAAGCCCTTTATGAACCCTCTCCCTGTCAGACACTGGTAGAGCAGCTTCCCCAGGACGACCCAGACTATGACGTGGACATGGGCTGTCTACTCTACAAGGAGGGCGAGTACGAGGAGGCCTGCAAGAAGTTCATGTCTGCCATGCAGGTGCTGGGCTACCAACCAGGTAACTGCACGCACATACTCACACACACACACAAAGGAAAACTTCTAACCTTTTGGCTGTCCTAAAAGTCTCTTGCATTTGCTGAATCTCTCTCCCTCCCCCCTACCTATCTCCCTCTCCCTCCTCTCCTCTCCCTCCTCTCCCTCCCCCCTAATTCCCTCCTCCTCTCCCTGCCTCTCTCTCCTCCCTCCTGTCTCAGAACTGTCCTACAACATAGGTCTGTGTTACTACAGTATGAAACAGTATGGTCAGGCCCTCAAGTTCATCGGAGAGATCATCGAGAGAGGGATCAGGGAACATCCAGGTAAAACTGGGCTTTAAAATGACAGCACACCTGTTTAGTTAGATACCTAAGGGTTTTCTCTTAGTGACCCTCCTTCTCATCCACGTTTTCCCCTGACCAGCCTGTGTCTCTCTGTGCTGTGTGTGTGTGTGTGTGTGTGTTCTCGTCGTCCAGAGCTGAGCGTTGGCATGACGACAGAGGGCATCGACGTGAGGAGTGTTGGGAACACCCTGATCCTACATGAGACCGCCCTCATAGAAGGCTTCAACCTCAAGGCTGCTATAGAATACCAGCTCAAAAACTGTGAGTACATTCAGCAGCCTTGTGGTTAGACCATCCGCCCTGAGATTGGAGGGTTGGGAGTTCAATCCCCGGCCTGAATCGTAACAAAAACTGTAGAAATGGGACTTGATGCGTCTCTGCTTGACTCTCAGCATTAAGGAGATAGATTGGTGTCTAAAGCCCTGTGATAGACTAGCATTCTGTCCAAGGGGTGTACTGTGATAGACTAGCATTCTGTCCAGGGGGTGTACTGTGATAGACTAGTATTCTGTCCAGGGGGTGTACTGTGATAGACTAGTATTCTGTCCAGGGGGTGTACTGTGATAGACTAGCATTCTGTCCAGGGGGTGTACTGTGATAGACTAGCATTCTGTCCAGGGGGTGTACTGTGATAGACTAGTATTCTGTCCAGGGGGTGTACTGTGATAGACTAGCATTCTGTCCAGGGGGTGTACTGTGATAGACTGGCATTCTGTCCAGGGGGTGTACTGTGATAGACTAGCATTCTGTCCAGGGGGTGTACTGTGATAGACTAGCATTCTGTCCAGGGGGTGTACTGTGATAGACTAGCATTCTGTCCAGGGGGTGTACTGTGATCAGGCTGTCATAAAGTACCAGCTGAAAAACTGTCATTTCTCATAGTATACCAGGCTGGCGGCAGGTAGCAGTAACTGAAAGGTTGCTGGATCGAATCCCCGAGCTGACAAGATAAAAATATGTTGTTCTGCCCCTGAACAAGGCAGTTAACCTGCTGTTCCCTTTGCACCAAACACTGTTCCCCGGGCCCCTTTCCCTGAACAACTGTCAGTTGTCATAGTATACCAGGCTGTCATAGAGTACCAGCTGAAAAACTGTCAGATCTCAATAGTATACCAGGCTGGTACTCTCTGATTATAATCTATGCATAGTCACTTTAACTCTACCTACATGTACATATTACCTTAATTACCTCCACTAACCGGTGCCCCCGCACATTGACTCTGTACCGGTACCCCCTGTATATAGCCTCGCTGTTGTTATTTTACTGCTGCTCTTTAATTATTTGTTACTTTTATTTCTTATTTTTTACTTATCTATTTTTTACTTAAAACTGCATAAGGGCTTGTACGTAAGCTCAACTCTGTCTCTCTGTCTGTCTGTCTCCAGGCGATGCAGCTCAGGAGGCCTTGACTGACATGCCACCCAGATCAGAGGAGGTACTGTGTGTGTGTTTGTGTGTGTGTGTGTGTGTGTGTGTGTGTGTGTGTGTGTGTGTGTGTGTGTGTGTGTGTGTGTGTGTGTGTGTGTGTGTGTGTGTGTGTGTGTGTGTGTGTGTGTGTGTGTGTGTGTGTGTGTGTCAGCCCTACCACACATGTAGGTTGGAGACAGTGGTGCTGTACGGTATATCTCTATCTGTGGCTCAGTGGGTGCTGCCCTCTAGTGACCATCTATATCAACACTCACACACTGATGGGGATCAGGGGAACACTCTGTCAGACAGAAAGCTGTTGTAACGTGTGTGTGGAGACATTCTCCTTCTAACCAATGGACAATGAAATATCCTTTTATTTTTTATTTAACCTGTATTTAACTAGGCGAGTTAGTTAAGAACAAATAGTTATTTACACAAGTCTATTGTCTTGTAGGAGCTGGACCCAGTGACGCTCCACAACCAGGCCCTGATGAACATGGATAAGAAGCCATCGGAGGGTTTTGAGAAACTGGCCTTCCTCCTGCAGCAGATCCCCTTCCCCCCGGTCACCTTCGGAAACCTGTTGCTACTATACTGCAAATATGAGGTAGGGTATTCTACTGTACTATAGTATATTGCACTATTATACAGTACTCTACTGTATTATACTATACTCCACTGTACTCTACTATACTATACTGCAAATATGAGGTAGGGTATTCTACTGTACTATAGTATATTATACTATTATACAGTACTCTACTATACTATACTGTACTCTACTATATTATACTAGTACACTGTACTACACTATACTATTTTACAGTACTCTACTATATTATACTATACTCCACTCTACTATATTATACTATTATACAGTACTATACTATATCATGCTATACTCTACTGTACTCTGCTATATTATACTAGTATGCGGTGCTCTACTATACTCTACTGTACTCTGCTATAGTATACTATTATACAGTACTCTACTATATTATACTAAACTCTACTGCGCTCTACTATATTGTACTAGTATACTGTACTCCACTATACTCTACTGTACACTACTATATTATACTATTATACAGTACTCTACTATATTATACTATACTCTACTGTACTCTACTATAGTACATTAGTATACTGTACTCTACTATAATCTACTGTACTCTACTGTATTATACCGGTGTACTGTACTCTACTATATTATACGATACTCTACTGTACTCTACTATATTATACTATACTCTACCATATTATGCGGTTATACTGTGCTCTACTATACTCTGCTGTTCTCTACTATATTATACTATTATACTGTACTCTACTATATTATACTATTATACAGTACTCCACTATTTTATACTGTACTATTATACTGTGCTCTACTATATTATACTATTATAATGTACTCTACTATATTATAATATTATATACTGTACTCTACTATTATACTATACCCTGCTGTACTCTACTATTGTACCATACTCTAGTATTATACTATACTACTATACTGTACTGTACTCTACTATTATACTGTACTCTACTATTGTACTATACTCTACTATTATACTATACTACTATACTGTACTGCACTCCACCATTGTACTATACTCTACTATTATACTATACTACTATACTGTATTGTACTCTACTATTATACTGTACTCTACTATTATACTGTACTCTACTATTGTACTATACTCTACTATTATACTATACTACTATACTGTACTGTACTCTACTATTATACTGTACTCTACTATTATACTGTACTCTACTATTATACTGTACTCTACTATTGTACTATACTCTACTATTATACTATGCTACTATACTGTACTGTACTCTACTATTATACTGTACTCTACTATTGTACCATACTCTAGTGTTATACTATACTACTATACTGTACTGTACTCTACTATTATACTGTACTCTACTATTGTACTATACTCTACTATTATACTATACTACTATACTGTACTGCACTCCACCATTGTACTATACTCTACTATTATACTATGCTACTATACTGTACTGTACTCTACTATTATACTGTACTCTACTATTGTACCATACTCTAGTGTTATACTATACTACTATACTGTACTGTACTCTACTATTATACTGTACTCTACTATTGTACTATACTCTACTATTATACTATACTACTATACTGTACTGCACTCCACCATTGTACTATACTCTACTATTATACTATGCTACTATACTGTACTGTACTCTACTATTATACTGTACTCTACTATTGTACTATACTCTACTATTATACTATACTGTACTGTACTCTACTATTAGACTGTGCTTTACTATATTATACTATTATACTGTACTCTACTACTGTATATCTACTATACACCCTCTCTCTCTCTCTCTCTCTCTCTCTCTCTCTCTCTCTCTCTCTCTCTCTCTCTCTCTCACACTCTCTCTCTCTCTCTCTCTCTCTCTCTCTCTCTCTCTCTCTCTCTCTCTCTCTCTCTCTCTCTCTCTCTCTCTCTCTCTCTCTCAGTATTTTGACCTGGCTGCTGATGTGATGGCAGAGAATGCTCACCTCACCTACAAGTTCCTCACCCCGGTAAGAACCACAGGTTCCTTTCATTGTCCTATATTTTCACACTACATCCCTACAGTCAGTCACTAGGGATAGTTTACTTTAAAATCATACATGTTAGTCTGACACTGAAGCGAAGTCCACATTCCATTTTCCATGTGGGATTGAAAGACCTCTATATTTCTCCTGAAAAGTCCTGTTCTTGCCACACATCCCCAATTCATTTTCTGGTCCTCTTTCTCCTGCTATCTAATAAACCGTGTATCTATGTGGTCTCTACGTTCCAGTATCTGTATGAGTTTCTGGATGCCATGTTGACCTGCCAGACAGCTCCAGAGGAGGTAACAACAAAACACGACTACTACACACCATTTACACCCTGTACCACCTACTCCCTAGTACTAATCACTCTATACTACCTACTCTCTAGTAATAATCACACCATACTACCTACTGCCTACTAGTACTAATCACTCTATACCACCTACTACCTAGTACTAATCACTCTATACTACCTACTCTCTAGTAATAATCACACCATACTACCTACTCCCTAGTACTAATCACTCTATACTACCTACTCCCTAGTACTAATCACTCTATACTACCTACTCCCTAGTACTAATCACTCTATACTACCTACTCTCTAGTAATAATCACCCCATACTACCTACTCCCTAGTACTAATCACTCTATACTACCTACTCTCTAGTAATAATCACCCTATACTACCTACTGCCTACTAGTACTAATCACCCCATACTACC
This sequence comes from Salvelinus namaycush, assembly GCF_016432855.1. NCBI lineage: Eukaryota > Metazoa > Chordata > Actinopteri > Salmoniformes > Salmonidae > Salvelinus > Salvelinus namaycush. The sequence goes on along the minus strand of NW_024061688.1, from coordinate 3,072 downwards.
TACTGCCTAGTACTAATCACCCTATACTACCTACTGTCTACTAGTACTAATCACCCCATACTACCTACTGTCTACTAGTACTAATCACCCCATACTACCTACTGTCTACTAGTACTAATCACCCCATACTACCTACTCCCTAGTACTAATCACCCTATACTACTTACTGCCTACTAGTACTAATCACTGTTTACTACCTTCTCCTTAGTACCAATCACTCTCTACTAGCATCAACCTTCTGTAGCATTAAACACACCACTACTACACACATATATTTATGTTTCATGTTTTAGCCAATGACCTGAATGTTCCACAATGTAATGAACCAGTCCTCTATAATATAGATACTTTAAAGTCCTGTGTCATTGTTGCTGCTCTCTGTACATTATGAGGTATATATTCCTGTCTCTGATCATGTCTCTGTTGTGTTTGACCAACGCAGGCCTTCAGGAAGTTTGATGAGATGAACGCCAAGTTGACAGATCAACTACGCAAGCTGACCAAACAGGTTACAATCTTCCAGTCTCCTCTCTCTCTCTGTCTTCCTCTGTTGTCTGTTTATCCTGTTATCCTGTTGATGTTGTCTGTTTATCCTGTTGATGTTGTCTGTTTATCCTGTTGATGTTGTCTGTTTATCCTGTTGATGTTGTCTGTTTATCATGTTGATGTTGTCTGTTTATCATGTTATCCTGTTGATGTTGTCTGTTTATCCTGTTATCCTGTTGATGTTGTCTGTTTATCATGTTATCCTGTTGATGTTGTCTGTTTATCATGTTATCCTGTTGATGTTGTCTGTTTATCATGTTGATGTTGTCTGTTTATCCTGTTATCCTGTTGATGTTGTCTGGTTATCCTGTTATCCTGTTGATGTTGTCTGGTTATCCTGTTGATGTTGTCTAGTTATCCTGTTGATGTTGTCTGTTATCCTGTTCATGTTGTCTGGTTATCATGTTATCCTGTTGATGTTGTCTGGTTATCCTGTTATCCTGTTGATGTTGTCTGTTTATCCTGTTGATGTTGTCTGGTTATCCTGTTATCCTGTTGATGTTGTCTGTTTATCCTGTTATCCTGTTGATGTTGTCTGTTTATCATGTTATCCTGTTGATGTTGTCTGGTTATCCTGTTGATGTTGTCTGTTTATCCTGTTATCCTGTTGATGTTGTCTGTTTATCCTGTTATCCTGTTGATGTTGTCTGTTTATCATGTTATCCTGTTGATGTTGTCTGTTTATCCTGTTATCCTGTTGATGTTGTCTGTTTATCATGTTATCCTGTTGATGTTGTCTGGTTATCCTGTTGATGTTGTCTGTTTATCCTGTTATCCTGTTGATGTTGTCTGGTTATCCTGTTGATGTTGTCTGTTTATCCTGTTGATGTTGTCTGTTTATCATGTTGATGTTGTCTGGTTATCCTGTTATCCTGTTGATGTTGTCTGTTTATCCTGTTATCCTGTTGATGTTGTCTGTTTATCATGTTATCCTGTTGATGTTGTCTGGTTATCCTGTTGATGTTGTCTGTTTATCCTGTTATCCTGTTGATGTTGTCTGTTTTAATCCTGTTATCGCTGTTGATGTTGTCTGTTATCCTGTGATGTGTATAGTTATCCTGTTGATGTTGTCTGTTTATCCTGTTATCCTGATGTTGTCTGAGTTTCCTTTGTGTTTCTGTTTATCCTGTTATGCTATCCTGTTGATGTTGTCTGGTTATCATGTTATCCTGTTGATGTTGTCTGTGTTTATCCTGTTATCCTGTTGATGTTGTCTGTTTATCCTATCTGTGTGTTGTCTAGTATCCTGTTGATGTTGTCTGTTTATATGTATCCTGTTTCTCTGTTACCTTGATGTTGTCTGTTTATCCTGTTATCCTGTTGATGTTGTCTGTTTATCCTGTTATCCTGTTGATGTTGTCTGGTTATCCTGTTATCCGTTGTGTTGTCTGTTTATCCTGTTATCCTGTTGATGTTGTCTGTTTATCCTGTTATCCTGTTGATGTTGTCTGTTTATCCTGTTATCCTGTTGATGTTGTCTGGTTATCCTGTTATCCTGTTGATGTTGTCTGTTTATCCTGTTATCATGTTATCCTGTTGATGTTGTCTGTTTATCATGTTATCCTGTTGATGTTGTCTGTTTATCCTGTTATCCTGTTGATGTTGTCTAGTTATCCTGTTGATGTTGTCTGTTTATCATGTTATCCTGTTGATGTTGTCTGGTTATCCTGTTATCCTGTTGATGTTGTCTGTTTATCCTGTTATCATGTTATCCTGTTGATGTTGTCTGTTTATCATGTTATCCTGTTGATGTTGTCTGTTTATCCTGTTATCCTGTTGATGTTGTCTGTTTATCCTGTTATCCTGTTGATGTTGTCTAGTTATCCTGTTGATGTTGTCTGTTTATCATGTTATCCTGTTGATGTTGTCTGTTTATCCTGTTATCCTGTTGATGTTGTCTGTTTATCCTGTTATCCTGTTGATGTTGTCTGTTTATCCTGTTATCCTGTTGATGTTGTCTAGTTATCCTGTTGATGTTGTCTGTTTATCATGTTATCCTGTTGATGTTGTCTGTTTATCCTGTTATCATGTTATCCTGTTGATGTTGTCTGTTTATCCTGTTATCCTGTTGATGTTGTCTGGTTATCCTGTTATCCTGTTGATGCTGTCTGTTTATCCTGTTATCCTGTTGATGTTGTCTGTTTATCATGTTATCCTGTTGATGTTGTCTGTTTATCCTGTTATCCTGTTGATGTTGTCTGTTTATCCTGTTATCCTGTTGATGTTGTCTGTTTATCATGTTATCCTGTTGATGTTGTCTGTTTATCATGTTATCCTGTTGATGTTGTCTGTTTATCATGTTATCCTGTTGATGTTGTCTGGTTAACCTGTTATCCTGTTATCCTGTTGATGTTGTCTGGTTATCCTGTTATCCTGTTGATGTTGTCTAGTTATCCTGTTCATGTTGTCTGGTTATCCTGTTGATGTTGTCTAGTTATCCTGTTGATGTTGTCTGTTTATCATGTTATCCTGTTGATGCTGTCTGTTTATCATGCTGATGTTGTCTAGTTATCCTGTTGATGTTGC